>NW_026947947.1:0-73000 GCF_034190915.1 Cavia porcellus
CCTAATAGTGAATCTAATGTAACACACACCCATACAATGCGCACCACCCCGTGATGTTTTTCTCACTCCTACTAGTGAATCTATGTAACACACACCCATACAATGCGCACCACCCCGTGATGTTTTTCTCACTCCTACTAGTGAATCTATGTAACACACACCCATACAATGCGCACCACACCGTGATGTTTTTCTCACTCCTACTAGTGAATGTAATGTAACACACACCCATACAATGCGCACCACCCCGTGATGTTTTTCTCACTCCTGCTAGTGAATTTAATGTAACACACACCCATACAATGCGCACCACTCCGTGATGTTTTTCTCACTCCTACTAGTGAATCTATGTAACACACACCATTACAATGCGCACCACCCCGTGATGTTTTTCTCACTCCTACTAGTGAATCTATGTATCACACACCCATACAATGCGCACCACCCCGTGATGTTTTTCTCACTCCTGCTAGTGAATGTAATGTAACACAAACCCATACAATGCGCACCACCCCGTGATGTTTTTCTCACTCCTGCTAGTGAATTTAATGTAACACACACCCATACAATGCGCACCACCCCGTGATGTTTTTCTCACTCCTACTAGTGAATGTAATGTAACACACACCCATACAATGCGCACCATCCCGTGATGTTTTTCTCACTCCTACTAGTGAATGTAATGTAACACACACCCATACAATGCGCACCACCCCGTGATGTTTTTCTCACTCCTACTAGTGAATGTAATGTAACACAAACCCATACAATGCGCACCACCGCGTGATGTTTTTCTCACTCCTACTAGTGAATGTAATGTAACACACACCCATACAATGCGCACCACCCCGTGATGTTTTTCTCACTCCTACTAGTGAATGTAATGTAACACACACCCATACAATGCGCACCACCCCGTGATGTTTTTCTCACTCCTACTAGTGAATGTAATGTAACACACACCCATACAATGCGCACCACCCCGTGATGTTTTTCTCACTCCTACTAGTGAATGTAATGTAACACAGACCATACAATGTGCACCACCCCTTGATGTTTTTCTCACTCCTACTAGTCAATGTAATGTATCACACACCCATACAATGCGCACCACCCCGTGATGTTTTTCTCACTCCTACTAGTGAATCTAATGTAACACACACCCATACAATGCGCACCACCCCGTGATGTTTTTCTCACTCCTACTAGTGAATGTAATGTAACACACACCCATACAATGCGCACCACCCCGTGATGTTTTTCTCACTCCTACTAGTGAATCTAATGTAACACACACCCATACAATGCGCACCACCCCGTGATGTTTTTCTCACTCCTACTAGTGAATCTAATGTAACACACACCCATAAAATGCGCACCACCCCGTGATGTTTTTCTCACTCCTACTAGTGAATCTAATGTAACACACACCCGTACAATGCGCACCACCCTGTGATGTTTTTCTCACTCCCACTAGTGAATCTAATGTAACACACACACATACAATGCGCACCACCCCGCTATATTTTTCAGAAACCTATCCTACATTACCACTGCATGTTCACTGACCTCCCCATGCTGACCACCCCGCGGTGCTTTTCTCTATCCTACATTGCCACTCACTGCCTATTCTAATTCAGACCCTCCGATTCACACCACCCCGTGATGTTTTTCTCACACCTATTAGTGAATGTAATGTAACACACACCCATACAATGCGCACCACCCCGTGATGTTTTTCTCACTCCTACTAGTGAATGTAATGTAACACACACCCATACAATGCGCACCACCCCGTGATGTTTTTCTCACTAATACTAGTGAATGTAATGTAACACACACCCATACAATGCGCACCACCCCGTGATGTTTTTCTCACTCCTACTGGTGAATGTAATGTAACACACACCCATACAATGCGCACCACCCCGTGATGTTTTTCTCACTCCTACTGGTGAATGTAATGTAACACACACCCATACAATGCGCACCACCCCGTGATGTTTTTCTCACTCCTACTGGTGAATCTAAATTAACACACACCCATATAATGCGCACCACCCCGTGATGTTTTTCTCACTCCTACTAGTGAATGTAATGTAACACACACCCATACAATGCGCACCACCCCGTGATGTTTTTCTCACCCCTACTAGTGAATCTAATGTAACACACACCCATACAATGCGCACCACCGCGTGATGTTTTTCTCACCCCTACTAGTGAATCTAATGTAACACACACCCATACAATGCGCACCACCCCGTGATGTTTTTCTCACTCCTACCAGTGAATCTAATGTAACACACACCCATATAATGTGCACCACCCCGTGATGTTTTTCTCACTCCTACCAGTGAATCTAATGTAACACACACCCATACAATGCGCACCACCCCGTGATGTTTTTCTCACTCCTACTAGTGAATCTAATGTAACACACACCCATACAATGCGCACCACCCCGTGATGTTTTTCTCACTCCTATTAGTGAATCTAATATAACACACACCCATACAATGCGCACCACCCCGTGATGTTTTTCTCACTCCTAATAGTGAATCTAATGTTACACACACCCATACAATGCGCACCACCCCGTGATGTTTTTCTCACTCCTACTAGCGAATCTAATGTAACACACACCCATACAATGCGCACCAGCCCGTGATGTTTTTCTCACTCCTACTAGTGAATCTATGTAACACACACCCATACAATGCGCACCACCCCGTGATGTTTTTCTCACTCCTACTAGTGAATCTATGTAACACACACCCATACAATGCGCACCACACCGTGATGTTTTTCTCACTCCTACTAGTGAATGTAATGTAACACACACCCATACAATGCGCACCACCCCGTGATGTTTTTCTCACTCCTACTAGCGAATGCAATGTAACACACACCCATACAATGGGCACCACCCCGTGATGTTTTTCTCACTCCTACTAGTGAATGTAATGTAACACACACCCATACAATGCGCACCACCCCGTGATGTTTTTCTCACTCCTACTAGTGAAAGTAATGTAACACACACCCATACAATGCGCACCACCACGTGATGTTTTTCTCACTCCTACTAGTGAATGTAATGTAACACACACCCATACAATGCGCACCACCCCATGATGTTTTCTCACTCCTACTAGTGAATGTAATGTAACACACACCCATACAATGCGCACCACCCCGTGATGTTTTTCTCACTCCTACTAGTGAATGTAATGTAACACACACCCATACAATGCGCACGACCCCGTGATGTTTTTCTCACTCCTACTAGTGAATTCAATGTAACACACACCCATACAAAGCGCACCAACCCGTGATGTTTGTCTCACTCCTACTAGTGAATGTAATGTAACACACACCCATACAAAGCGCACCACCCCGTGATGTTTTTCTCACTCCTACTAGTGAATGTAATGTAACACACACCCATACAATGCGCACCACCCCGTGATGTTTTTCTCACTCCTACTAGTGAATGTAATGTAACACACACCCATACAATGCGCACCACCCCGTGATGTTTTTCTCACTCCTACTAGTGAATGTAATGTAACACACACCCAAACAATGCGCACCACCCCGTGATGTTTTTCTCACTCCTACTAGTGAATCTAATGTAAAACACACCCATACAATGCGCACCACCCCGTGATGTTTTTCTCACTCCTAGTAGTGAATCTAATGTTACACACACCCATACAATGCGCACCACCCCGTGATGTTTTTCTCACTCCTACTAGTGAATCTAATGTAACACACACCCATACAATGCGCACCACCCCGTGATGTATTTCTCACTCTTACTAGTGAATCTAATGTAACACACACCCATACAATACGTACCACCCCGTGATGTATTTCTCACTCCTACTAGTGAATCTAATGTAACACACACCCATACAATGCGCACCACCCCGTGATGTTTTTCTCACTCCTACTAGTGAATCTAATGTAACACACAACCATACAATGCGCACCACCCCGTGATGTTTTTCTCACTCCTACTAGTGAATGTAATGTAACACACACCCATACAATGCGCACCACCCCGTGATGTTTTTCTCACTCCTACTAGTGAATCTAATGTAACACACACCCATACAATGTGCACCACCCCGTGATGTTTTTCTCACTCCTACTAGTGAATCTAATGTAACACACACCCATACAATGCGCACCACCCCGTGATGTTTTTCTCACTCCTAGTAGTGAATCTAATGTTACACACACCCATACAATGCGCACCACCCCATGATGTTTTTCTCACTCCTACTAGTGAATCTAATGTAACACACACCCATACAATGCGCACCACCCCGTGATGTATTTCTCACTCCTACTAGTGAATCTAATGTAACACACACCCATACAATACGCACCACCCCGTGATGTATTTCTCACTCCTACTAGTGAATCTAATGTAACACACACCCATACAATGCGCACCACCCCGTGATGTTTTTCTCACTCCTACTAGTGAATCTAATGTAACACACAACCATACAATGCGCACCACCCCGTGATGTTTTTCACACTCCTACTAGTGAATGTAATGTAACACACACCCATACAATGCGCACCACCCCGTGATGTTTTTCTCACTCCTACTAGTGAATCTAATGTAACACACACCCATACAATGCGCACCACCCCGTGATGTTTTTCTCACTCCTACTAGTGAATCTAATGTAACACACACCCATACAATGCGCACCACCCCGTGATATTTTTCTCACTCCTACTAGTGAATGTAATGTAACACACACCCATACAATGCGCACCACCCCGTGATGTTTTTCTCACTCTTACTAGTGAATGTAATGTAACACACACCCATACAATGCGCACCACCCCGTGATGTTTTTCTCACTCCTACTAGTGAATCTAATGTAACACAAACCCATACAATGCGCACCACCCCGTGATGTTTTTCTCACTCCTACTAGTGAATCTAATGTAACACACACCCATACAATGCGCACCACCCCGTGATGTTTTTCTCACTCCTACTAGTGAATGTAATGTAACACACACCCATACAATGCGCACCAGCCCGTGATGTTTTTCTCACTCCTACTAGTGAATGTAATGTAACACTCACCCATACAATGCGCACCAGCCCGTGATGTTTTTCTCACTCCTACTAGTGAATGTAATGTAACACAGACCATACAATGCGCACCATCCCGTGATGTTTTTCTCACTCCTACTAGTCAATGTAATGTAACACACACCCATACAATGCGCACCACCCCGTGATGTTTTTCTCACTCCTACTAGTGAATGTAATGTAACACACACCCATACAATGCGCACCACCCCGTGATGTTTTTCTCACTCCTACTAGTGAATCTAATGTAACACACACCCATACAATGCGCACCACCCCGTGATGTTTTTCTCACTCCTACTAGTGAATCTAATGTAACACACACACATACAATGCGCACCACCCCGCGATGTTTTTCAGAAACCTATCCTACATGTTCCTGCATGTTCCCTGACCTCCCCATGCTGACCACCCCGCGGTGCTTTTCTCTATCCTACATTGCCACTCACTGCCTATTCTAATTCAGACCCTCCGATTCACACCACCCCGTGATGTTTTTCTCACTCCTATTAGTGAATCTAATGTAACACACACCCATACAATGCGCACCACCCCGTGATGTTTTTCTCACTCCTACTAGTGAATGTAATGTAACACACACCCATACAATGCGCACCACCCCGTGATGTTTTTCTCACTAATACCTGTGAATTTAATGTAACACACACCCATACAATGCGCACCACCCCGTGATGTTTTTCTCACCCCTACTAGTGAATCTAATGTAACACACACCCATACAATGCGCACCACCCCGTGATGTTTTTCTCACACCTACTAGTGAATCTAATGTAACACACACCCATACAATGTGCACCACCCCGTGATGTTTTTCTCACTCCTACTAGTGAATGTAATGTAACACACACCCATACAATGCGCACCACCCCGTGATGTTTTTCTCACTCCTACTAGTGAATCTAATGTAACACACACCCATACAATGCGCACCACCCCGTGATGTTTTTCTCACTCCTACTAGTGATTGTAATGTAACACACACCCATACAATGCGCACCACCCCGTGATGTTTTTCTCACTCCTACTAGTGAATCTAATGTAACACACACCCATAAAATGTGCACCACCCCGTGATGTTTTTCTCACTCCTACTAGTGAATCTAATGTAACACACACCCATAAAATGTGCACCACCCCGTGATGTTTTTCTCACTCCTACTAGTGAATCTATGTAACACACACCCATACAATGCGCACCACCCCGTGATGTTTTTCTCATTCCTTCTAGTGAATCTATGTAACACACACCCATACAATGCGCAACACCCCGTGATGTTTTTCTCACTCCTACTAGTGAATCTATGTAACACACACCCATACAATGCGCAGCACCCCGTGATGTTTTTCTCACTCCTACTAGTGAATCTAATGTAACACACACCCATACAATGCGCACCACCCCGTGATGTTTTTCTCACTCCTACTAGTGAATCTAATGTAACACACACCCATACAATGCGCACCACCCCGTGATGTTTTTCTCACTCCTACTAGTGAATCTAATGTAACACACACCCATACAATGCGCACCACCCCGTGATGTTTTTCTCACTCCTACTAGTGATTGTAATGTAACACACACCCATACAATGCGCACCACCCCGTGATGTTTTTCTCACTCCTACTAGTGAATCTAATGTAACACACACCCATACAATGCGCACCACCCCGTGATGTTTTTCTAACTCCTACTAGTGAATCTAATGTAACACACACCCATACAATGCGCACCACCCCGTGATGTTTTTCTCACTCCTACTAGTGAATGTAATGTAACACACACCCATACAATGCGCACCACCCCGTGATGTTTTTCTCACTCCTACTAGTGAATCTAATGTAACACACACCCATACAATGCGCACCACCCCGTGATGTTTTTCTCACTCCTACTAGTGAATCTAATGTAACACACACACATACAATGCGCACCACCCCGCGATGTTTTTCAGAAACCTATCCTACATTACCACTGCATGTTCCCTGACCTCCCCATGCTGACCACCCCGCGGTGCTTTTCTCTATCCTACATTGCCACTCACTGCCTATTCTAATTCAGACCCTCCGATTCACACCACCCCGTGATGTTTTTCTCACTCCTATTAGTGAATCTAATGTAACACACACCCATACAATGCGCACCACCCCATGATGTTTTTCTCACTCCTACTAGTGAATGTAATGTAACACACACCCATACAATGCGCACCACCCCGTGATGTTTTCCTCACTAATACCTGTGAATTTAATGTAACACACACCCATACAATGCGCACCACCCCGTGATGTTTTTCTCACCCCTACTAGTGAATCTAATGTAACACACACCCATACAATGCGCACCACCCCGTGATGTTTTTCTCACACCTACTAGTGAATCTAATGTAACACACACCCATACAATGTGCACCACCCCGTGATGTTTTTCTCACTCCTACTAGTGAATGTAATGTAACACACACCCATACAATGCGCACCACCCCGTGATGTTTTTCTCACTCCTACTAGTGAATCTAATGTAACACACACCCATACAATGCGCACCACCCCGTGATGTTTTTCTCACTCCTACTAGTGATTGTAATGTAACACACACCCATACAATGCGCACCACCCCGTGATGTTTTTCTCACTCCTACTAGTGAATCTAATGTAACACACACCCATAAAATGTGCACCACCCCGTGATGTTTTTCTCACTCCTACTAGTGAATCTAATGTAACACACACCCATAAAATGTGCACCACCCCGTGATGTTTTTCTCACTCCTACTAGTGAATCTATGTAACACACACCCATACAATGCGCACCACCCCGTGATGTTTTTCTCACTCCTTCTAGTGAATCTATGTAACACACACCCATACAATGCGCACCACCCCGTGATGTTTTTCTCACTCCTACTAGTGAATCTATGTAACACACACCCATACAATGCGCAGCACCCCGTGATGTTTTTCTCACTCCTACTAGTGAATCTAATGTAACACACACCCATACAATGCGCACCACCCCGTGATGTTTTTCTCACTCCTACTAGTGAATCTAATGTAACACACACCCATACAATGCGCACCACCCCGTGATGTTTTTCTCACTCCTACTAGTGAATCTAATGTAACACACACCCATACAATGCGCACCACCCCGTGATGTTTTTCTCACTCCTACTAGTGAATCTAATGTAACACACACCCATACAATTCGCACCACCCCTTGATGTTTTTCTCACTCCTACTAGTGAATCTAATGTAACACACACCCATACAATGCGCACCACCCCGTGATTTTTTCTCACTCCTACTAGTGAATGCAATGTAACACACACCCATACAATGCGCACCACCCCGTGATGTTTTTCTCACTCCTACTAGTGAATGTAATGTAACACACACCCATACAATGCGAACCACCCCGTGATGTTTTTCTCACTCCTACTAGTGAATGTAATGTAACACACACCCATACAATGCGCACCACCACGTGATGTTATTCTCACTCCTACTAGTGAATGTAATGTAACACACACCCATACAATGCGCACCACCCCGTGATGTTTTTCTCACTCCTACTAGTGAATGCAATGTAACACACACCCATACAATGGGCACCACCCCGTGATGTTTTTCTCACTCCTACTAGTGAATGTAATGTAACACACACCCATACAATGCGCACCACCCCGTGATGTTTTTCTCACTCCTACTAGCGAAAGTAATGTAACACACACCCATACAATGCGCACCACCACGTGATGTTTTTCTCACTCCTACTAGTGAATGTAATGTAACACACACCCATACAATGCGCACCACCCCGTGATGTTTTCTCACTCCTAGTAGTGAATGTAATGTAACACACACACATGCAATGCGCACCACCCCGTGATGTTTTTCTCACTCCTACTAGTGAATGTAATGTAACACACACCAATGCAATGCGCACCACCCCGTGATGTTTTTCTCACTCCTACTAGTGAATTCAATGTAACACACACCCATACAAAGCGCACCACCCCGTGATGTTTTTCTCACTCCTACTAGTGAATGTAATGTAACACACACCCATACAAAGCGCACCACCCCGTGATGTTTTTCTCACTCCTACTAGTGAATGTAATGTAACACACACCCATACAATGCGCACCACCCCGTGATGTTTTTCTCACTCCTACTAGTGAATGTAATGTAACACACACCCATACAATGCGCACCACCCCGTGATGTTTTTCTCACTCCTACTAGTGAATGTAATGTAACACACACCCAAACAATGCACACCACCCCGTGATGTTTTTCTCACTCCTACTAGTGAATCTAATGTAACACACACCCATACAATGCGCACCACCCCGTGATGTTTTTCTCACTCCTAGTAGTGAATCTAATGTTACACACACCCATACAATGCGCACCACCCCGTGATGTTTTTCTCACTCCTACTAGTGAATCTAATGTAACACACACCCATACAATGCGCACCACCCCGTGATGTATTTCTCACTCCTACTAGTGAATCTAATGTAACACACACCCATACAATGCGCACCACCCCGTGATGTATTTCTCACTCCTACTAGTGAATCTAATGTAACACACACCCATACAATGCGCACCACCCCGTGATGTTTTTCTCACTCCTACTAGTGAATCTAATGTAACACACAACCATACAATGCGCACCACCCCGTGATGTTTTTCTCACTCCTACTAGTGAATGTAATGTAACACACACCCATACAATGCGCACCACCCCGTGATGTTTTTCTCACTCCTACTAGTGAATCTAATGTAACACACACCCATACAATGCGCACCACCCCGTGATGTTTTTCTCACTCCTACTAGTGAATGTAATGTAACACACACCCAAACAATGCGCACCACCCCGTGATGTTTTTCTCACTCCTACTAGTGAATGTAATGTAACACACACCCATACAATGCGCACCACCCCGTGATGTTTTTCTCACTCCTAGTAGTGAATCTAATGTTACACACACCCATACAATGCGCACCACCCCGTGATGTTTTTCTCACTCCTACTAGTGAATCTAATGTAACACACACCCATACAATGCGCACCACCCCGTGATGTATTTCTCACTCCTACTAGTGAATCTAATGTAACACACACCCATACAATGCGCACCACCCCGTGATGTATTTCTCACTCCTACTAGTGAATCTAATGTAACACACACCCATACAATGCGCACCACCCCGTGATGTATTTCTCACTCCTACTAGTGAATCTAATGTAACACACACCCATACAATGCGCACCACCCCGTGATGTTTTTCTCACTCCTACTAGTGAATCTAATGTAACACACAACCATACAATGCGCACCACCCCGTGATGTTTTTCTCACTCCTACTAGTGAATCTAATGTAACACACACCCATACAATGCGCACCACCCCGTGATGTTTTTCTCACTCCTACTAGTGAATCTAATGTAACACACACCCATACAATGCGCACCACCCCGTGATGTTTTTCTCACTCCTACTAGTGAATCTAATGTAACACACACCCATACAATGCGCACCACCCCGTGATGTTTTTCTCACTCCTACTAGTGAATGTCATGTAACACACACCCATACAATGCGCACCACCCCGTGATGTTTTTCTCACTCCTACTAGTGAATCTAATGTAACACACACCCATACAATGCGCACCACCCCGTGATGTTTTTCTCACTCCTACTAGTGAATCTAATGTAACACACAACCATACAATGCGCACCACCCCGTGATGTTTTTCTCACTCCTACTAGTGAATGTAATGTAACACACACCCATACAATGCGCACCACCCCGTGATGTTTTTCTCACTCCTACTAGTGAATGTAATGTAACACACACCCATACAATGCGCACCACCCCGTGATGTTTTTCTCACTCCTACTAGTGAATGTAATGTAACACACACCCATACAATGCGCACCACCCCGTGATGTTTTTCTCACTCCTACTAGTGAATGTAATGTAACACACACCCATACAATGCGCACCACCCCGTGATGTTTTTCTCACTCCTACTAGTGAATGTAATGTAACACACACCCATACAATGCGCACCACCCCGTGATGTTTTTCTCACTCCTACTAGTGAATGTAATGTAACACACACCCATACAATGCGCACCACCCCGTGATGTTTTTCTCACTCCTACTAGTGAATGTAATGTAACACACACCCATACAATGCGCACCACCACGTGATGTTTTTCTCACTCCTACTAGTGAATGTAATGTAACACACACCCATACAATGCGCACCACCCCGTGATGTTTTTCTCACTCCTACTAGTGAATGTAATGTAACACACACCCATACAATGCGCACCACCCCGTGATGTTTTTCTCACTCCTACTAGTGAATGCAATGTAACACACACCCATACAATGGGCACCACCCCGTGATGATGTTCTCACTCCTACTAGTGAATGTAATGTAACACACACCCATACAATCCGCACCACCCCGTGATGTTTTTCTCACTCCTACTAGTGAAAGTAATGTAACACACATCCATACAATGCGCACCACCCCGTGATGTTTTTCTCACTCCTACTAGTGAATGTAATGTAACACACACCCATACAATGCGCACCACCCCGTGATGTTTTTCTCACTCCTACTAGTGAATCTAATGTAACACACACACATACAATGCGCACCACCCCGCGATGTTTTTCAGAAACCTATCCTACATTACCACTGCATGTTCCCTGACCTCCCCATGCTGACCACCCCGCGGTGCTTTTCTCTATCCTACATTGCCACTCACTGCCTATTCTAATTCAGACCCTCCGATTCACACCACCCCGTGATGTTTTTCTCACTCCTATTAGTGAATCTAATGTAACACACACCCATACAATGCGCACCACCCCATGATGTTTTTCTCACTCCTACTAGTGAATGTAATGTAACACACACCCATACAATGCGCACCACCCCGTGATGTTTTCCTCACTAATACCTGTGAATTTAATGTAACACACACCCATACAATGCGCACCACCCCGTGATGTTTTTCTCACCCCTACTAGTGAATCTAATGTAACACACACCCATACAATGCGCACCACCCCGTGATGTTTTTCTCACACCTACTAGTGAATCTAATGTAACACACACCCATACAATGTGCACCACCCCGTGATGTTTTTCTCACTCCTACTAGTGAATGTAATGTAACACACACCCATACAATGCGCACCACCCCGTGATGTTTTTCTCACTCCTACTAGTGAATCTAATGTAACACACACCCATACAATGCGCACCACCCCGTGATGTTTTTCTCACTCCTACTAGTGATTGTAATGTAACACACACCCATACAATGCGCACCACCCCGTGATGTTTTTCTCACTCCTACTAGTGAATCTAATGTAACACACACCCATAAAATGTGCACCACCCCGTGATGTTTTTCTCACTCCTACTAGTGAATCTAATGTAACACACACCCATAAAATGTGCACCACCCCGTGATGTTTTTCTCACTCCTACTAGTGAATCTATGTAACACACACCCATACAATGCGCACCACCCCGTGATGTTTTTCTCACTCCTTCTAGTGAATCTATGTAACACACACCCATACAATGCGCACCACCCCGTGATGTTTTTCTCACTCCTACTAGTGAATCTATGTAACACACACCCATACAATGCGCAGCACCCCGTGATGTTTTTCTCACTCCTACTAGTGAATCTAATGTAACACACACCCATACAATGCGCACCACCCCGTGATGTTTTTCTCACTCCTACTAGTGAATCTAATGTAACACACACCCATACAATGCGCACCACCCCGTGATGTTTTTCTCACTCCTACTAGTGAATCTAATGTAACACACACCCATACAATGCGCACCACCCCGTGATGTTTTTCTCACTCCTACTAGTGAATCTAATGTAACACACACCCATACAATTCGCACCACCCCTTGATGTTTTTCTCACTCCTACTAGTGAATCTAACGTAACACACACCCATACAATGCGCACCACCCCGTGATTTTTTCTCACTCCTACTAGTGAATGCAATGTAACACACACCCATACAATGCGCACCACCCCGTGATGTTTTTCTCACTCCTACTAGTGAATGTAATGTAACACACACCCATACAATGCGAACCACCCCGTGATGTTTTTCTCACTCCTACTAGTGAATGTAATGTAACACACACCCATACAATGCGCACCACCACGTGATGTTTTTCTCACTCCTACTAGTGAATGTAATGTAACACACACCCATACAATGCGCACCACCCCGTGATGTTTTTCTCACTCCTACTAGTGAATGCAATGTAACACACACCCATACAATGGGCACCACCCCGTGATGTTTTTCTCACTCCTACTAGTGAATGTAATGTAACACACACCCATACAATGCGCACCACCCCGTGATGTTTTTCTCACTCCTACTAGCGAAAGTAATGTAACACACACCCATACAATGCGCACCACCACGTGATGTTTTTCTCACTCCTACTAGTGAATGTAATGTAACACACACCCATACAATGCGCACCACCCCGTGATGTTTTCTCACTCCTAGTAGTGAATGTAATGTAACACACACACATGCAATGCGCACCACCCCGTGATGTTTTTCTCACTCCTACTAGTGAATGTAATGTAACACACACCAATGCAATGCGCACCACCCCGTGATGTTTTTCTCACTCCTACTAGTGAATTCAATGTAACACACACCCATACAAAGCGCACCACCCCGTGATGTTTTTCTCACTCCTACTAGTGAATGTAATGTAACACACACCCATACAAAGCGCACCACCCCGTGATGTTTTTCTCACTCCTACTAGTGAATGTAATGTAACACACACCCATACAATGCGCACCACCCCGTGATGTTTTTCTCACTCCTACTAGTGAATGTAATGTAACACACACCCATACAATGCGCACCACCCCGTGATGTTTTTCTCACTCCTACTAGTGAATGTAATGTAACACACACCCAAACAATGCACACCACCCCGTGATGTTTTTCTCACTCCTACTAGTGAATCTAATGTAACACACACCCATACAATGCGCACCACCCCGTGATGTTTTTCTCACTCCTAGTAGTGAATCTAATGTTACACACACCCATACAATGCGCACCACCCCGTGATGTTTTTCTCACTCCTACTAGTGAATCTAATGTAACACACACCCATACAATGCGCACCACCCCGTGATGTATTTCTCACTCCTACTAGTGAATCTAATGTAACACACACCCATACAATGCGCACCACCCCGTGATGTATTTCTCACTCCTACTAGTGAATCTAATGTAACACACACCCATACAATGCGCACCACCCCGTGATGTTTTTCTCACTCCTACTAGTGAATCTAATGTAACACACAACCATACAATGCGCACCACCCCGTGATGTTTTTCTCACTCCTACTAGTGAATGTAATGTAACACACACCCATACAATGCGCACCACCCCGTGATGTTTTTCTCACTCCTACTAGTGAATCTAATGTAACACACACCCATACAATGCGCACCACCCCGTGATGTTTTTCTCACTCCTACTAGTGAATGTAATGTAACACACACCCAAACAATGCGCACCACCCCGTGATGTTTTTCTCACTCCTACTAGTGAATCTAATGTAACACACACCCATACAATGCGCACCACCCCGTGATGTTTTTCTCACTCCTAGTAGTGAATCTAATGTTACACACACCCATACAATGCGCACCACCCCGTGATGTTTTTCTCACTCCTACTAGTGAATCTAATGTAACACACACCCATACAATGCGCACCACCCCGTGATGTATTTCTCACTCCTACTAGTGAATCTAATGTAACACACACCCATACAATGCGCACCACCCCGTGATGTATTTCTCACTCCTACTAGTGAATCTAATGTAACACACACCCATACAATGCGCACCACCCCGTGATGTTTTTCTCACTCCTACTAGTGAATCTAATGTAACACACAACCATACAATGCGCACCACCCCGTGATGTTTTTCTCACTCCTACTAGTGAATGTAATGTAACACACACCCATACAATGCGCACCACCCCGTGATGTTTTTCTCACTCCTACTAGTGAATCTAATGTAACACACACCCATACAATGCGCACCACCCCGTGATGTTTTTCTCACTCCTACTAGTGAATCTAATGTAACACACACCCATACAATGCGCACCACCCCGTGATGTTTTTCTCACTCCTACTAGTGAATCTAATGTAACACACACCCATACAATGCGCACCACCCCGTGATGTTTTTCTCACTCCTACTAGTGAATGTCATGTAACACACACCCATACAATGCGCACCACCCCGTGATGTTTTTCTCACTCCTACTAGTGAATCTAATGTAACACACACCCATACAATGCGCACCACCCCGTGATGTTTTTCTCACTCCTACTAGTGAATCTAATGTAACACACAACCATACAATGCGCACCACCCCGTGATGTTTTTCTCACTCCTACTAGTGAATGTAATGTAACACACACCCATACAATGCGCACCACCCCGTGATGTTTTTCTCACTCCTACTAGTGAATGTAATGTAACACACACCCATACAATGCGCACCACCCCGTGATGTTTTTCTCACTCCTACTAGTGAATGTAATGTAACACACACCCATACAATGCGCACCACCCCGTGATGTTTTTCTCACTCCTACTAGTGAATCTAATGTAACACACACCCATACAATGCGCACCACCCCGTGATGTTTTTCTCACTCCTACTAGTGAATGTAATGTAACACACACCCATACAATGCGCACCACCCCGTGATGTTTTTCTCACTCCTACTAGTGAATGTAATGTAACACACACCCATACAATGCGCACCACCCCGTGATGTTTTTCTCACTCCTACTAGTGAATGTAATGTAACACACAACCATACAATGCGCACCACCCCGTGATGTTTTTCTCACTCCTACTAGTGAATGTAATGTAACACACACCCATAAAATGCGCACCACCCCGTGATGTTTTTCTCACTCCTACTAGTGAATGTAATGTAACACACACCCATACAATGCGCACCACCCCGTGATGTTTTTCTCACTCCTACTAGTGAATGCAATGTAACACACACCCATACAATGGGCACCACCCCGTGATGATGTTCTCACTCCTACTAGTGAATGTAATGTAACACACACCCATACAATCCGCACCACCCCGTGATGTTTTTCTCACTCCTACTAGTGAAAGTAATGTAACACACATCCATACAATGCGCACCACCCCGTGATGTTTTTCTCACTCCTACTAGTGAATGTAATGTAACACACACCCATACAATGCGCACCACCCCGTGATGTTTTCTCACTCCTACTAGTGAATGTAATGTAACACACACCCATACAATGCGCACCACCCCGTGATGTTTTTCTCACTCCTACTAGTGAATGTAATGTAACACACACCCATACAATGCGCACCACCCCGTGATGTTTTTCTCACTCCTACTAGTGAATGCAATGTAACACACACCCATACAAAGCGCACCACCCCGTGATGTTTTTCTCACTCCTACTAGTGAATGTAATGTAACACACACCCATACAAAGCGCACCACCCCGTGATGTTTTTCTCACTCCTACTAGTGAATGTAATGTAACACACACCCATACAATGCGCACCACCCCGTGATGTTTTTCTCACTCCTATTAGTGAATGTAATGTAACACACACCCATACAATGCGCACCACCCCGTGATGTTTTTCTCACTCCTACTAGTGAATCTAATGTAACACACACCCATGCAATGCGCACCACCCCGTGATGTTTTTCTCACTCCTACTAGTGAATGTAATGTAACACACACCCATACAATGCGCACCACCCCGTGATGATTTTCTCACACCTACTAGTGAATGTAATGTAACACACACCCATACAATGCGCACCACCCCGTGATGTTTTTCTCACTCCTACTAGTGAATGTAATGTAACACACACCCATAAAATGCGCACCACCCCGTGATGTTTTTCTCACTCCTACTAGTGAATGTAATGTAACACACACCCATACAATGCGCACCACCCCGTGATGTTTTTCTCACTCCTACTAGTGAATGCAATGTAACACACACCCATACAATGGGCACCACCCCGTGATGTTTTTCTCACTCCTACTAGTGAATGTAATGTAACACACACCCATACAATCCGCACCACCCCGTGATGTTTTTCTCACTCCTACTAGTGAAAGTAATGTAACACACACCCATACAATGCGCACCACCCCGTGATGTTTTTCTCACTCCTACTAGTGAATGTAATGTAACACACACCCATACAATGCGCACCACCCCGTGATGTTTTCTCACTCCTACTAGTGAATGTAATGTAACACACACCCATACAATGCGCACCACCCCGTGATGTTTTTCTCACTCCTACTAGTGAATGTAATGTAACACACACCCATACAATGCGCACCACCCCGTGATGTTTTTCTCACTCCTACTAGTGAATGCAATGTAACACACACCCATACAAAGCGCACCACCCCGTGATGTTTTTCTCACTCCTACTAGTGAATGTAATGTAACACACACCCATACAAAGCGCACCACCCCGTGATGTTTTTCTCACTCCTACTAGTGAATGTAATGTAACACACACCCATACAATGCGCACCACCCCGTGATGTTTTTCTCACTCCTACTAGTGAATGTACTGTAACACACACCCAAACAATGCGCACCACCCCGTGATGTTTTTCTCACTCCTACTAGTGAATGTAATGTAACACACACACATACAATGCGCACCACCCCGTGATGTTTTTCTCACTCCTACTAGTGAATCTAATGTAACACACACCCATACAATGCGCACCACCCCGTGATGTTTTTCTCACTCCTACTAGTGAATGTAATGTAACACACACCCATACAATGCGCACCACCCCGTGATGTTTTTCTCACTCCTACTAGTGAATCTAATGTAACACACACCCATACAATGCGCACCACCCCGTGATGTTTTTCTCACTCCTACTAGTGAATGTAATGTAACACACACCCATACAATGCGCACCACCCCGTGATGTTTTTCTCACTCCTACTAGTGAATGCAATGTAACACACACCCATACAAAGCGCACCACCCCGTGATGTTTTTCTCACTCCTACTAGTGAATGTAATGTAACACACACCCATACAAAGCGCACCACCCCGTGATGTTTTTCTCACTCCTACTAGTGAATGTAATGTAACACACACCCATACAATGCGCACCACCCCGTGATGTTTTTCTCACTCCTATTAGTGAATGTAATGTAACACACACCCATACAATGCGCACCACCCCGTGATGTTTTTCTCACTCCTACTAGTGAATCTAATGTAACACACACCCATGCAATGCGCACCACCCCGTGATGTTTTTCTCACTCCTACTAGTGAATGTAATGTAACACACACCCATACAATGCGCACCACCCCGTGATGATTTTCTCACACCTACTAGTGAATGTAATGTAACACACACCCATACAATGCGCACCACCCCGTGATGTTTTTCTCACTCCTACTAGTGAATGTAATGTAACACACACCCATAAAATGCGCACCACCCCGTGATGTTTTTCTCACTCCTACTAGTGAATGTAATGTAACACACACCCATACAATGCGCACCACCCCGTGATGTTTTTCTCACTCCTACTAGTGAATGCAATGTAACACACACCCATACAATGGGCACCACCCCGTGATGTTTTTCTCACTCCTACTAGTGAATGTAATGTAACACACACCCATACAATCCGCACCACCCCGTGATGTTTTTCTCACTCCTACTAGTGAAAGTAATGTAACACACACCCATACAATGCGCACCACCCCGTGATGTTTTTCTCACTCCTACTAGTGAATGTAATGTAACACACACCCATACAATGCGCACCACCCCGTGATGTTTTCTCACTCCTACTAGTGAATGTAATGTAACACACACCCATACAATGCGCACCACCCCGTGATGTTTTTCTCACTCCTACTAGTGAATGTAATGTAACACACACCCATACAATGCGCACCACCCCGTGATGTTTTTCTCACTCCTACTAGTGAATGCAATGTAACACACACCCATACAAAGCGCACCACCCCGTGATGTTTTTCTCACTCCTACTAGTGAATGTAATGTAACACACACCCATACAAAGCGCACCACCCCGTGATGTTTTTCTCACTCCTACTAGTGAATGTAATGTAACACACACCCATACAATGCGCACCACCCCGTGATGTTTTTCTCACTCCTACTAGTGAATGTACTGTAACACACACCCAAACAATGCGCACCACCCCGTGATGTTTTTCTCACTCCTACTAGTGAATGTAATGTAACACACACACATACAATGCGCACCACCCCGTGATGTTTTTCTCACTCCTACTAGTGAATCTAATGTAACACACACCCATACAATGCGCACCACCCCGTGATGTTTTTCTCACTCCTACTAGTGAATCTAATGTAACACACACCCATACAATGCGCACCACCCCGTGATGTTTTTCTCACTCCTACTATTGAATGTAATGTAACACACACCCATACAATGCGCACCACCCCGTGATGTTTTTCTCACTCCTACTAGTGAATGTAATGTAACACACACCCATACAATGTGCACCACCCCGTGATGTTTTTCTCACTGCTACTAGTGAATGTAATGTAACACACACCCAAAGAATGCGCACCACCCCGTGATTTTTTTCTCACTCCTACTAGTGAATGTAATGTAACACACACCCATACAATGCGCACCACCCCGTGATGTTTTTCTCACTCCTACTAGTGAATGTAATGTAACACACACCCAAACAATGCGCACCACCCCGTGATGTTTTTCTCACTCCTACTAGTGAATCTATGTAACACACACCCATACAATGCGCACCACCCCGTGATGTTTTTCTCACTCCTACTAGTGAATCTATGTAACACACACCCATACAATGCGCACCACCCCGTGATGTTTTTCTCACTCCTACTAGTGAATCTATGTAACACACACCCATACAATGCGCACCACACCGTGATGTTTTTCTCACTCCTACTAGTGAATCTAATGTAACACACACCCATACAATGCGCACCACCCCGTGATGTTTTTCTCACTCCTACTAGTGAATCTATGTAACACACACCCATACAATGCGCATCACCCCGTGATGTTTTTCTCACTCCTACTAGTGAATCTATGTAACACACACCCATACAATGCGCACCACACCGTGATGTTTTTCTCACTCCTAGTAGTGAATGTAATGTAACACACACCCATACAATGCGCACCACCCCGTGATGTTTTTCTCACTCCTACTAGTGAATCTAATGTAACACACACCCATACAATGCGCACCACCCCGTGATGTTTTTCTCACTCCTACTAGTGAATCTAATGTAACACACACCCATACAATGCGCACCACCCCGTGATGTTTTTCTCACTCCTACTAGTGAATGTAATGTAACACACACCCATACAATGCGCACCACCCCGTGATGATTTTCTCACTCCTACTAGTGAATGTAATGTAACACACACCCATACAATGCGCACCACCCCGTGATGTTTTTCCCACTCCTACTAGTGAATGTAATGTAACACACACCCATAAAATGCGCGCCACCCCGTGATGTTTTTCTCACTCCTACTAGTGAATGTAATGTAACACACACCCATACAATGCGCACCACCCCGTGATGTTTTTCTCACTCCTACTAGTGAATGCAATGTAACACACACCCATACAATGGGCACCACCCCGTGATGTTTTTCTCACTCCTACTAGTGAATGTAATGTAACACACATCCATACAATCCGCACCACCCCGTGATGTTTTTCTCACTCCTACTAGTGAAAGTAATGTAACACACACCCATACAATGTGCACCACCCCGTGATGTTTTTCTCACTCCTACTTGTGAAAGTAATGTAACACACACCCATACAATGTGCACCACCCCGTGATGTTTTTCTCACTCCTACTAGTGAATGTAATGTAACACACACCCATACAATGCGCACCACCCCGTGATGTTTTCTCACTCCTACTAGTGAATGTAATGTAACACACACCCATACAATGCGCACCACCCCGTGATGTTTTTCTCACTCCTACTAGTGAATGTAATGTAACACACACCCATACAATGCGCACCACCCCGTGATGTTTTTCTCACTCCTACTAGTGAATGCAATGTAACACAAACCCATACAAAGCGCACCACCCCGTGATGTTTTTCTCACTCCTACTAGTGAATGTAATGTAACACACACCCATACAAAGCGCACCACCCCGTGATGTTTTTCTCACTCCTACTAGTGAATGTAATGTAACACACACCCATACAATGCGCACCACCCCGTGATGTTTTACTCACTCCTACTAGTGAATGTACTGTAACACACACCCATACAATGCGCACCACCCCGTGATGTTTTTCTCACTCCTACTAGTGAATGTAATGTAACACACACCCAAACAATGCGCACCACCCCGTGATGTTTTTCTCACTCCTACTAGTGAATGTAATGTAACACACACACATACAATGCGCACCACCCCGTGATGTTTTTCTCACTCCTACTAGTGAATATAATGTAACACACACCCATACAATGCGCACCACACCGTGATGTTTTTCTCACTCCTAGTAGTGAATCTAATGTTACACACACCCATAAAATGCGCACAACCCCGTGATGTTTTTCTCACTCCTACTAGTGAATCTAATGTAACACACACCCATACAATGCGCACCACCCCGTGATGTATTTCTCACTCCTACTAGTGAATCTAATGTAACACACACCCATATAATACGCACCACCCCGTGATGTATTTTTCACTCCTACTAGTGAATCTAATGTAACACACACCCATACAATGCGCACCACCCCGTGATGTTTTTCTCACTCCTACTAGTGAATCTAATGTAACACACACCCATACAATGCGCACCACCCCGTGATGTTTTTCTCACTCCTACTAGTGAATCTATGTAACACACACCCATACAATGCGCATCACCCCGTGATGTTTTTCTCACTCCTACTAGTGAATCTATGTAACACACACCCATACAATGCGCACCACACCGTGATGTTTTTCTCACTCCTAGTAGTGAATGTAATGTAACACACACCCATACAATGCGCACCACCCCGTGATGTTTTTCTCACTCCTACTAGTGAATCTAATGTAACACACACCCATACAATGCGCACCACCCCGTGAAGTTTTTCTCACTCCTACTAGTGAATCTAATGTAACACACACCCATACAATGCGCACCACCCCGTGATGTTTTTCTCACTCCTACTAGTGAATGTAATGTAACACACACCCATACAATGCGCACCACCCCGTGATGATTTTCTCACTCCTACTAGTGAATGTAATGTAACACACACCCATACAATGCGCACCACCCCGTGATGTTTTTCCCACTCCTACTAGTGAATGTAATGTAACACACACCCATAAAATGCGCACCACCCCGTGATGTTTTTCTCACTCCTACTAGTGAATGTAATGTAACACACACCCATACAATGCGCACCACCCCGTGATGTTTTTCTCACTCCTACTAGTGAATGCAATGTAACACACACACATACAATGGGCACCACCCCGTGATGTTTTTCTCACTCCTACTAGTGAATGTAATGTAACACACACCCATACAATCCGCACCACCCCGTGATGTTTTTCTCACTCCTACTAGTGAAAGTAATGTAACACACACCCATACAATGTGCACCACCCCGTGATGTTTTTCTCACTCCTACTAGTGAAAGTAATGTAACACACACCCATACAATGTGCACCACCCCGTGATGTTTTTCTCACTCCTACTAGTGAATGTAATGTAACACACACCCATACAATGCGCACCACCCCGTGATGTTTTCTCACTCCTACTAGTGAATGTAATGTAACACACACCCATACAATGCGCACCACCCCGTGATGTTTTTCTCACTCCTACTAGTGAATGTAATGTAACACACACCCATACAATGCGCACCACCCCGTGATGTTTTTCTCACTCCTACTAGTGAATGCAATGTAACACACACCCATACAAAGCGCACCACCCCGTGATGTTTTTCTCACTCCTACTAGTGAATGTAATGTAACACACACCCATACAAAGCGCACCACCCCGTGATGTTTTTCTCACTCCTACTAGTGAATGTAATGTAACACACACCCATACAATGCGCACCACCCCGTGATGTTTTACTCACTCCTACTAGTGAATGTACTGTAACACACACCCATACAATGCGCACCACCCCGTGATGTTTTTCTCACTCCTACTAGTGAATGTAATGTAACACACACCCAAACAATGCGCACCACCCCGTGATGTTTTTCTCACTCCTACTAGTGAATGTAATGTAACACACACACATACAATGCGCACCACCCCGTGATGTTTTTCTCACTCCTACTAGTGAATCTAATGTAACACACACCCATACAATGCGCACCACACCGTGATGTTTTTCTCACTCCTAGTAGTGAATCTAATGTTACACACACCCATAAAATGCGCACCACCCCGTGATGTTTTTCTCACTCCTACTAGTGAATCTAATGTAACACACATCCATACAATGCGCACCACCCCGTGATGTATTTCTCACTCCTACTAGTGAATCTAATGTAACACACACCCATATAATACGCACCACCCCGTGATGTATTTTTCACTCCTACTAGTGAATCTAATGTAACACACACCCATACAATGCGCACCACCCCGTGATGTTTTTCTCACTCCTACTAGTGAATGTAATGTAACACACACCCATACAATGCGCACCACCCCGTGATGTTTTTCTCACTCCTACTATTGAATGTAATGTAACACACACCCATACAATGCGCACCACCCCGTGATGTTTTTCTCACTCCTACTAGTGAATGTAATGTAACACACACCCATACAATGTGCACCACCCCGTGATGTTTTTCTCACTCCTACTAGTGATTGTAATGTAACACACACCCATACAATGCGCACCACCCCGTGATTTTTTTCTCACTCCTACTAGTGAATGTAATGTAACACACACCCATACAATGCGCACCACCCCGTGATGTTTTTCTCACTCCTACTAATGAATGTAATGTAACACACACCCAAACAATGCGCACCACCCCGTGATGTTTTTCTCACTCCTACTAGTGAATCTATGTAACACACACCCATACAATGCGCACCACCACGTGATGTTTTTCTCACTCCTACTAGTGAATCTATGTAACACACACCCATACAATGCGCACCACCCCGTGATGTTTTTCTCACTCCTACTAGTGAATCTATGTAACACACACCCATACAATGCGCACCACACCGTGATGTTTTTCTCACTCCTACTAGTGAATCTAATGTAACACACACCCATACAATGCGCACCACCCCGTGATGTTTTTCTCACTCCTACTAGTGAATCTATGTAACACACACCCATACAATGCGCACCACCCCGTGATGTTTTTCTCACTCCTACTAGTGAATCTATGTAACACACACCCATACAATGCGCACCACACCGTGATGTTTTTCTCACTCCTAGTAGTGAATGTAATGTAACACACACCCATACAATGCGCACCACCCCGTGATGTTTTTCTCACTCCTACTAGTGAATCTAATGTAACACACACCCATACAATGCGCACCACCCCGTGATGTTTTTCTCACTCCTACTAGTGAATCTAATGTAACACACACCCATACAATGCGCACCACCCCGTGATGTTTTTCTCACTCCTACTAGTGAATGTAATGTAACACAAACCCATACAATGCGCACCACCCCGTGATGTTTTTCTCACTCCTACTAGTGAATGTAATGTAACACACACCCATACAATGCGCACCACCTCGTGATGTTTTTCTCACTCCTACTAGTGAATGTAATGTAACACACACCCATACAATTCGCACCTCCCCGTGATGTTTTTCTCACTCCTACTAGTGAATGTAATGTAACACACACCCATACAGTACGCACCACCCCGTGATGTTTTTCTCACTCCTACTAGTGAATGTAATGTAACACACACCCATACAATGCACACCACCCCGTGATGTTTTTCTCACTACTACTAGTGAATGTAATGTAACACACACCCAAACAATGCGCACCACCCCGTGATGTTTTTCTCACTCCTACTAGTGAAAGTAATGTAACACACACCCATACAATGCGCACCACCCCGTGATGTTTTTCTCACTCCTACTAGTGAATCTAATGTAACACACACCCATACAATGCGCACCACCCCGTGATGTTTTTCTCACTCCTAGTAGTGAATCTAATGTTACACACACCCATACAATGCGCACCACCCCGTGATGTTTTTCTCACTCCTACTAGTGAATCTAATGTAACACACACCCATACAATGCGCACCACCCCGTGATGTATTTCTCACTCCTACTAGTGAATGTAATGTAACACACACCCATACAATGCGCACCACCCCGTGATGTTTTTCTCACTCCTACTAGTGAATCTAATGTAACACACACCCATACAATGCGCACCACCCCGTGATGTTTTTCTCACTCCCACTAGTGAATCTAATGTAACACACAACCATACAATGCGCACCACCCCGTGATGTTTTTCTCACTCCCACTAGTGAATCTAATGTAACACACACCCATACAATGCGCACCACCCCGTGATGTTTTTCTCAGTCCTACTAGTGAATCTAATGTAACACACACCCATACAATGCGCACCACCCCGTGATGTTTTTCTCACTCCCACTAGTGAATCTAATGTAACACACACCCATACAATGCGCACCACCCCGTGATGTTTTTCTCACTCCTACTAGTGAATCTAATGTAACACACACCCATACAATGCGCACCACCCCGTGATGTTTTTCTCACTCCTACTAGTGAATCTAATGTAACACACACCCATACAATGCGCACCACCCCGTGATGTTTTTCTCACTCCTACTAGTGAATCTAATGTAACACACACCCATACAATGCGCACCACCCCGAGATGTTTTTGTCACTCCTACTAGTGAATTTAATGTAACACACACCCTTACAATGCGCACCACCCCGTGATGTTTTTCTCACTCCTACTAGTGAATCTAATGTAACACACACCCATACAATGCGCACCACCCCGTGATGTTTTTGTCACTCCTACTATTGAATGTAATGTAACACACACCCATACAATGCACACCACCCCGTGATGTTTTTCTCACTCCTACTAGTGAATGTAATGTAACACACACCCATACAATGCGCACCACCCCGTGATGTTTTTCTCACTCCTACTAGTGATTGTAATGTAACACACACCCATACAATGCGCACCACCCCGTGATTTTTTTCTCACTCCTACTAGTGAATGTAATGTAACACACACCCATACAATGCGCACCACCCCGTGATGTTTTTCTCACTCCTACTAGTGAATGTAATGTAACACACACCCAAACAATGCGCACCACCCCGTGATGTTTTTCTCACTCCTACTAGTGAATCTATGTAACACACACCCATACAATGCGCACCACCCCGTGATGTTTTTCTCACTCCTACTAGTGAATCTATGTAACACACACCAATACAATGCGCACCACCCCGTGATGTTTTTCTCACTCCTACTAGTGAATCTATGTAACACACACCCATACAATGCGCACCACACCGTGATGTTTTTCTCACTCCTTCTAGTGAATCTAATGTAACACACACCCATACAATGCGCACCACCCCGTGATGTTTTTCTCACTCCTACTAGTGAATCTATGTAACACACACCCATACAATGCGCATCACCCCGTGATGTTTTTCTCACTCCTACTAGTGAATCTATGTAACACACACCCATACAATGCGCACCACACCGTGATGTTTTTCTCACTCCTAGTAGTGAATGTAATGTAACACACACCCATACAATGCGCACCACCCCGTGATGTTTTTCTCACTCCTACTAGTGAATCTAATGTAACACACACCCATACAATGCGCACCACCCCGTGATGATTTTCTCACTCCTACTAGTGAATGTAATGTAACACACACCCATACAATGCGCACCACCCCGTGATGTTTTTCCCACTCCTACTAGTGAATGTAATGTAACACACACCCATAAAATGCGCACCACCCCGTGATGTTTTTCTCACTCCTACTAGTGAATGTAATGTAACACACACCCATACAATGCGCACCACCCCGTGATGTTTTTCTCACTCCTACTAGTGAATGTAATGTAACACACACCCATACAATGCGCACCACCCCGTGATGTTTTTCTCACTCCTACTAGTGAATGCAATGTAACACACACCCATGCAAAGCGCACCACCCCGTGATGTTTTTCTCACTCCTACTAGTGAATGTAATGTAACACACACCCATACAAAGCGCACCACCCCGTGATGTTTTTCTCACTCCTACTAGTGAATGTAATGTAACACACACCCATACAATGCGCACCACCCCGTGATGTTTTACTCACTCCTACTAGTGAATGTACTGTAACACACACCCATACAATGCGCACCACCCCGTGATGTTTTTCTCACTCCTACTAGTGAATGTAATGTAACACACACCCATACAATGCGCACCACCCCGTGATGTTTTTCTCACTCCTACTAGTGAATGTAATGTAACACACACACATACAATGCGCACCACCCCGTGATGTTTTTCTCACTCCTACTAGTGAATCTAATGTAACACACACCCATACAATGCGCACCACACCGTGATGTTTTTCTCACTCCTAGTAGTGAATCTAATGTTACACACACCCATAAAATGCGCACCACCCCGTGATGTTTTTCTCACTCCTACTAGTGAATCTAATGTAACACACACCCATACAATGCGCACCACCCCGTGATGTATTTCTCACTCCTACTAGTGAATCTAGTGTAACACACACCCATATAATACGCACCACCCCGTGATGTATTTTTCACTCCTACTAGTGAATCTAATGTAACACACACCCATACAATGCGCACCACCCCGTGATGTTTTTCTCACTCCTACTAGTGAATCTAATGTAACACACACCCATACAATGCGCACCACCCCGTGATGTTTTTCTCACTCCTACTAGTGAATGTAATGTAACACACACCCATACAATGCGCACCACCCCGTGATGTTTTCTCACTCCTACTAGTGAATGTAATGTAACACACACCCATACAATGCGCACCACCCCGTGATGTTTTTCTCACTCCTACTAGTGAATGTAATGTAACACACACCCATACAATGCGCACCACCCCGTGATGTTTTTCTCACTCCTACTAGTGAATGCAATGTAACACACACCCATGCAAAGCGCACCACCCCGTGATGTTTTTCTCACTCCTACTAGTGAATGTAATGTAACACACACCCATACAAAGCGCACCACCCCGTGATGTTTTTCTCACTCCTACTACTGAATGTAATGTAACACACACCCATACAATGCGCACCACCCCGTGATGTTTTACTCACTCCTACTAGTGAATGTACTGTAACACACACCCATACAATGCGCACCACCCCGTGATGTTTTTCTCACTCCTACTAGTGAATGTAATGTAACACACACCCAAACAATGCGCACCACCCCGTGATGTTTTTCTCACTCCTACTAGTGAATGTAATGTAACACACACACATACAATGCGCACCACCCCGTGATGTTTTTCTCACTCCTACTAGTGAATCTAATGTAACACACACCCATACAATGCGCACCACACCGTGATGTTTTTCTCACTCCTAGTAGTGAATCTAATGTTACACACACCCATAAAATGCGCACCACCCCGTGATGTTTTTCTCACTCCTACTAGTGAATCTAATGTAACACACACCCATACAATGCGCACCACCCCGTGATGTATTTCTCACTCCTACTAGTGAATCTAATGTAACACACACCCATATAATACGCACCACCCCGTGATGTATTTTTCACTCCTACTAGTGAATCTAATGTAACACACACCCATACAATGCGCACCACCCCGTGATGTTTTCTCACTCCTACTAGTGAATGTAATGTAACACACACCCATACAATGCGCACCACCCCGTGATGTTTTTCTCACTCCTACTAGTGAATGTAATGTAACACACACCCATACAATGCGCACCACCCCGTGATGTTTTTCTCACTCCTACTAGTGAATGCAATGTAACACACACCGATGCAAAGCGCACCACCCCGTGATGTTTTTCTCACTCCTACTAGTGAATGTAATGTAACACACACCCATACAAAGCGCACCACCCCGTGATGTTTTTCTCACTCCTACTAGTGAATGTAATGTAACACACACCCATACAATGCGCACCACCCCGTGATGTTTTACTCACTCCTACTAGTGAATGTACTGTAACACACACCCATACAATGCGCACCACCCCGTGATGTTTTTCTCACTCCTACTAGTGAATGTAATGTAACACACACCCATACAATGCGCACCACCCCGTGATGTTTTTCTCACTCCTACTAGTGAATGTAATGTAACACACACACATACAATGCGCACCACCCCGTGATGTTTTTCTCACTCCTACTAGTGAATCTAATGTAACACACACCCATACAATGCGCACCACACCGTGATGTTTTTCTCACTCCTAGTAGTGAATCTAATGTTACACACACCCATAAAATGCGCACCACCCCGTGATGTTTTTCTCACTCCTACTAGTGAATCTAATGTAACACACACCCATACAATGCGCACCACCCCGTGATGTATTTCTCACTCCTACTAGTGAATCTAGTGTAACACACACCCATATAATACGCACCACCCCGTGATGTATTTTTCACTCCTACTAGTGAATCTAATGTAACACACACCCATACAATGCGCACCACCCCGTGATGTTTTTCTCACTCCTACTAGTGAATCTAATGTAACACACACCCATACAATGCGCACCACCCCGTGATGTTTTTCTCACTCCTACTAGTGAATGTAATGTAACACACACCCATACAATGCGCACCACCCCGTGATGTTTTCTCACTCCTACTAGTGAATGTAATGTAACACACACCCATACAATGCGCACCACCCCGTGATGTTTTTCTCACTCCTACTAGTGAATGTAATGTAACACACACCCATACAATGCGCACCACCCCGTGATGTTTTTCTCACTCCTACTAGTGAATGCAATGTAACACACACCCATGCAAAGCGCACCACCCCGTGATGTTTTTCTCACTCCTACTAGTGAATGTAATGTAACACACACCCATACAAAGCGCACCACCCCGTGATGTTTTTCTCACTCCTACTAGTGAATGTAATGTAACACACACCCATACAATGCGCACCACCCCGTGATGTTTTACTCACTCCTACTAGTGAATGTACTGTAACACACACCCATACAATGCGCACCACCCCGTGATGTTTTTCTCACTCCTACTAGTGAATGTAATGTAACACACACCCAAACAATGCGCACCACCCCGTGATGTTTTTCTCACTCCTACTAGTGAATGTAATGTAACACACACACATACAATGCGCACCACCCCGTGATGTTTTTCTCACTCTTACTAGTGAATCTAATGTAACACACACCCATACAATGCGCACCACACCGTGATGTTTTTCTCACTCCTAGTAGTGAATCTAATGTTACACACACCCATAAAATGCGCACCACCCCGTGATGTTTTTCTCACTCCTACTAGTGAATCTAATGTAACACACACCCATACAATGCGCACCACCCCGTGATGTATTTCTCACTCCTACTAGTGAATCTAATGTAACACACACCCATATAATACGCACCACCCCGTGATGTATTTTTCACTCCTACTAGTGAATCTAATGTAACACACACCCATACAATGCGCACCACCCCGTGATGTTTTTCTCACTCCTACTAGTGAATCTAATGTAACACACACCCATACAATGCGCACCACCCCGTGATGTTTTTCTCACTCCTACTAGTGAATGTAATGTAACACACACCCATACAATGCGCACCACCCCGTGATGTTTTTCTCACTCCTACTATTGAATGTAATGTAACACACACCCATACAATGCGCACCACCCCGTGATGTTTTTCTCACTCCTACTAGTGAATGTAATGTAACACACACCCATACAATGTGCACCACCCCGTGATGTTTTTCTCACTCCTACTAGTGATTGTAATGTAACACACACCCATACAATGCGCACCACCCCGTGATTTTTTTCTCACTCCTACTAGTGAATGTAATGTAACACACACCCATACAATGCGCACCACCCCGTGATGTTTTTCTCACTCCTACTAGTGAATGCAATGTAACACACACCGATGCAAAGCGCACCACCCCGTGATGTTTTTCTCACTCCTACTAGTGAATGTAATGTAACACACACCCATACAAAGCGCACCACCCCGTGATGTTTTTCTCACTCCTACTAGTGAATGTAATGTAACACACACCCATACAATGCGCACCACCCCGTGATGTTTTACTCACTCCTACTAGTGAATGTACTGTAACACACACCCATACAATGCGCACCACCCCGTGATGTTTTTCTCACTCCTACTAGTGAATGTAATGTAACACACACCCATACAATGCGCACCACCCCGTGATGTTTTTCTCACTCCTACTAGTGAATGTAATGTAACACACACACATACAATGCGCACCACCCCGTGATGTTTTTCTCACTCCTACTAGTGAATCTAATGTAACACACACCCATACAATGCGCACCACACCGTGATGTTTTTCTCACTGCTAGTAGTGAATCTAATGTTACACACACCCATAAAATGCGCACCACCCCGTGATGTTTTTCTCACTCCTACTAGTGAATCTAATGTAACACACACCCATACAATGCGCACCACCCCGTGATGTATTTCTCACGCCTACTAGTGAATCTAGTGTAACACACACCCATATAATACGCACCACCCCGTGATGTATTTTTCACTCCTACTAGTGAATCTAATGTAACACACACCCATACAATGCGCACCACCCCGTGATGTTTTTCTCACTCCTACTAGTGAATCTAATGTAACACACACCCATACAATGCGCACCACCCCGTGATGTTTTTCTCACTCCTACTAGTGAATGTAATGTAACACACACCCATACAATGCGCACCACCCCGTGATGTTTTCTCACTCCTACTAGTGAATGTAATGTAACACACACCCATACAATGCGCACCACCCCGTGATGTTTTTCTCACTCCTACTAGTGAATGTAATGTAACACACACCCATACAATGCGCACCACCCCGTGATGTTTTTCTCACTCCTACTAGTGAATGCAATGTAACACACACCCATGCAAAGCGCACCACCCCGTGATGTTTTTCTCACTCCTACTAGTGAATGTAATGTAACACACACCCATACAAAGCGCACCACCCCGTGATGTTTTTCTCACTCCTACTAGTGAATGTAATGTAACACACACCCATACAATGCGCACCACCCCGTGATGTTTTACTCACTCCTACTAGTGAATGTACTGTAACACACACCCATACAATGCGCACCACCCCGTGATGTTTTTCTCACTCCTACTAGTGAATGTAATGTAACACACACCCAAACAATGCGCACCACCCCGTGATGTTTTTCTCACTCCTACTAGTGAATGTAATGTAACACACACACATACAATGCGCACCACCCCGTGATGTTTTTCTCACTCTTACTAGTGAATCTAATGTAACACACACCCATACAATGCGCACCACACCGTGATGTTTTTCTCACTCCTAGTAGTGAATCTAATGTTACACACACCCATAAAATGCGCACCACCCCGTGATGTTTTTCTCACTCCTACTAGTGAATCTAATGTAACACACACCCATACAATGCGCACCACCCCGTGATGTATTTCTCACTCCTACTAGTGAATCTAATGTAACACACACCCATATAATACGCACCACCCCGTGATGTATTTTTCACTCCTACTAGTGAATCTAATGTAACACACACCCATACAATGCGCACCACCCCGTGATGTTTTTCTCACTCCTACTAGTGAATCTAATGTAACACACACCCATACAATGCGCACCACCCCGTGATGTTTTTCTCACTCCTACTAGTGAATGTAATGTAACACACACCCATACAATGCGCACCACCCCGTGATGTTTTTCTCACTCCTACTATTGAATGTAATGTAACACACACCCATACAATGCGCACCACCCCGTGATGTTTTTCTCACTCCTACTAGTGAATGTAATGTAACACACACCCATACAATGTGCACCACCCCGTGATGTTTTTCTCACTCCTACTAGTGATTGTAATGTAACACACACCCATACAATGCGCACCACCCCGTGATTTTTTTCTCACTCCTACTAGTGAATGTAATGTAACACACACCCATACAATGCGCACCACCCCGTGATGTTTTTCTCACTCATACTAGTGAATGTAATGTAACACACACCCAAACAATGCGCACCACCCCGTGATGTTTTTCTCACTCCTACTAGTGAATCTATGTAACACACACCCATACAATGCGCACCACCCCGTGATGTTTTTCTCACTCCTACTAGTGAATCTATGTAACACACACCCATACAATGCGCACCACACCGTGATGTTTTTCTCACTCCTAGTAGTGAATGTAATGTAACACACACCCATACAATGCGCACCACCCCGTGATGTTTTTCTCACTCCTACTAGTGAATCTAATGTAACACACACCCATACAATGCGCACCACCCCGTGATGTTTTTCTCACTCCTACTAGTGAATCTAATGTAACACACACCCATACAATGCGCACCACCCCGTGATGTTTTTCTCACTCCTACTAGTGAATGTAATGTAACACAAACCCATACAATGCGCACCACCCCGTGATGTTTTTCTCACTCCTACTAGTGAATGTAATGTAACACACACCCATACAATGCGCACCACCTCGTGATGTTTTTCTCACTCCTACTAGTGAATGTAATGTAACACACACCCATACAATTCGCACCTCCCCGTGATGTTTTTCTCACTCCTACTAGTGAATGTAATGTAACACACACCCATACAGTACGCACCACCCCGTGATGTTTTTCTCACTCCTACTAGTGAATGTAATGTAACACACACCCATACAATGCACACCACCCCGTGATGTTTTTCTCACTACTACTAGTGAATGTAATGTAACACACACCCAAACAATGCGCACCACCCCGTGATGTTTTTCTCACTCCTACTAGTGAAAGTAATGTAACACACACCCATACAATGCGCACCACCCCGTGATGTTTTTCTCACTCCTACTAGTGAATGTAATGTAACACACACCCATACAATGCGCACCACCCCGTGATGTTTTTCTCACTCCTAGTAGTGAATCTAATGTTACACACACCCATACAATGCGCACCACCCCGTGATGTTTTTCTCACTCCTACTAGTGAATCTAATGTAACACACACCCATACAATGCGCACCACCCCGTGATGTATTTCTCACTCCTACTAGTGAATGTAATGTAACACACACCCATACAATGCGCACCACCCCGTGATGTTTTTCTCACTCCTACTAGTGAATCTAATGTAACACACACCCATACAATGCGCACCACCCCGTGATGTTTTTCTCACTCCCACTAGTGAATCTAATGTAACACATAACCATACAATGCGCACCACCCCGTGATGTTTTTCTCACTCCCACTAGTGAATCTAATGTAACACACACCCATACAATGCCCACCACCCCGTGATGTTTTTCTCACTCCTACTAGTGAATCTAATGTAACACACACCCATACAATGCGCACCACCACGTGATGTTTTTCTCACTCCCACTAGTGAATCTAATGTAACACACACCCATACAATGCGCACCACCCCGTGATGTTTTTCTCACTCCTACTAGTGAATCTAATGTAACACACACCCATACAATGCGCACCACCCCGTGATGTTTTTCTCACTCCTACTAGTGAATCTAATGTAACACACACCCATACAATGCGCACCACCCCGTGATGTTTTTCTCACTCCTACTAGTGAATCTAATGTAACACACACCCATACAATGCGCACCACCCCGAGATGTTTTTGTCACTCCTACTAGTGAATTTAATGTAACACACACCCTTACAATGCGCACCACCCCGTGATGTTTTTCTCACTCCTACTAGTGAATCTAATGTAACACACACCCATACAATGCGCACCACCCCGTGATGTTTTTGTCACTCCTACTAGCGAATCTAATGTAACACACACCCATACAAAGCGCACCACCCCGTGATGTTTTTCTCACTCCTACTAGTGAATCTAATGTAACACACACCCATACAATGCGCACCACCCCGTGATGTTTTTCTCACTCCCACTAGCGAATCTAATGAAACACACACCCATACAATGCGCACCTCCCCGTGATGTTTTTCTCACTCCTACTAGTGAATCTATGTAACACACACCCATACAATGCGCACCACCCCGTGATGTTTTTCTCACTCCCACTAGTGAATCTAATGTAACACACACCCATACAATGCGCACCACCCCGTGATGTTTTTCTCACTCCCACTAGTGAATCTAATGTAACACACACCCATACAATGCGCACCACCCCGTGATGTTTTTCTCACTCCTACTAGTGAATCTAATGTAACACACACCCATACAATGCGCACCACCCCGTGATGTTTTTCTCACTCCTACTAGTGAATCTAATGTAACACACACCCATACAATGCGCACCACCCCGAGATGTTTTTGTCACTCCTACTAGTGAATTTAATGTAACACACACCCTTACAATGCGCACCACCCCGTGATGTTTTTCTCACTCCTACTAGTGAATCTAATGTAACACACACCCATACAATGCGCACCACCCCGTGATGTTTTTGTCACTCCTACTAGCGAATCTAATGTAACACACACCCATACAATGCGCACCACCCCGTGATGTTTTTCTCACTCCTACTAGTGAATCTAATGTAACACACACCCATACAATGCGCACCACCCCGTGATGTTTTTCTCACTCCTACTAGCGAATCTAATGAAACACACACCCATACAATGCGCACCTCCCCGTGATGTTTTTCTCACTCCTACTAGTGAATCTATGTAACACACACCCATATAATGCGCACCACCCCGTGATGTTTTTCTCACTCCTACTAGTGAATCTATGTAACACACACCCATACAATGCGCACCACCCCGTGATGTTTCTCTCACTCCTACTAGTGAATCTAATGTAACACACACCCATACAATGCGCACCACCCCGTGATGTTTTTCTCACTCCTACTAGTGAATCTAATGTAACACACACCCATACAATGCGCACCACCCCGTGATGTTTTTCTCACTCCTACTAGTGAATCTAATGTAACACACACCCATACAATGCGCACCACCCCGTGATGTTTTTCTCACTCCTACTAGTGAATCTAATGTAACACACACCCATACAATGCGCACCACCCCGTGATGTTTTTCTCACTCCTACTAGTGAATCTAATGTAACACACACCCATACACGCACCACCCCGTGATGTTTTTCTCACTCCTAGTAGTGAATCTAATGTTACACACACCCATACAATGCGCACCACCCCGTGATGTTTTTCTCACTCCTACTAGTGAATCTAATGTAACACACACCCATACAATGCGCACCACCCCGTGATGTATTTCTCACTCCTACTAGTGAATGTAATGTAACACACACCCATACAATGCGCACCACCCCGTGATGTTTTTCTCACTCCTACTAGTGAATCTAATGTAACACACACCCATACAATGCGCACCACCCCGTGATGTTTTTCTCACTCCTACTAGTGAATCTAATGTAACACACAACCATACAATGCGCACCACCCCGTGATGTTTTTCTCACTCCTACTAGTGAATCTAATGTAACACACACCCATACAATGCGCACCACCCCGTGATGTTTTTCTCACTCCCACTAGTGAATCTAATGTAACACACACCCATACAATGCGCACCACCCCGTGATGTTTTTCTCTCTCCTACTAGTGAATCTAATGTAACACACACCCATACAATGCGCACCACCCCGTGATGTTTTTCTCACTCCTACTAGTGAATCTAATGTAACACACACCCATACAATGCGCACCACACCGAGATGTTTTTGTCACTCCTACTAGTGAATCTAATGTAACACACACCCATACAATGCGCACCACCCCGTGATGTTTTTCTCACTCCTACTAGCGAATCTAATGTAACACACACCCATACAATGCGCACCACCCCGTGATGTTTTTGTCACTCCTACTAGCGAATCTAATGTAACACACACCCATACAATGCGCAACACCCCGTGATGTTTTTCTCACTCCTACTAGTGAATCTAATGTAACACACACCCATACAATGCGCACCACCCCGTGATGTTTTTCTCACTCCTACTAGTGAATCTAATGTAACACACACCCATACAATGCGCACCACCCCGTGATGTTTTTCTCACTCCTACTAGTGAATCTAATGTAACACACACCCATACAATGCGCACCACCCCGTGATGTTTTTCTCACTCCTACTAGTGAATCTAATGTAACACACACCCATACAATGCGCACCACCCCGTGATGTTTTTCTCACTCCTACTAGTGAATCTAATGTAACACACACCCATACAATGCGCACCACCCCGTGATGTTTTTCTCACTCCTACTAGTGAATCTAATGTAACACACACCGATACAATGCGCACCACCCCGTGATGTTTTTCTCACTCCTACTAGTGAATCTATGTAACACACACCCATACAATGCGCACCACCCCGTGATGTTTTTCTCACTCCTACTAGTGAATCTATGTAACACACACCCATACAATGCGCACCACCCCGTGATGTTTTTCTCACTCCTACTAGTGAATGTTATGTAACACACACCCAAACAATGCGCACCACACCGTGATGTTTTTCTCACTCCTAATAGTGAATGTAATGTAACACACACCCATACAATGCGCACCACCCCGTGATGTTTTTCTCACTCCTACTAGTGAATCTAATGTAACACACACCCATACAATGCGCACCACCCCGTGATGTTTTTCTCACTCCTAGTAGTGAATCTAATGTTACACACACCCATACAATGCGCACCACCCCGTGATGTTTTTCTCACTCCTACTAGTGAATCTAATGTAACACACACCCATACAATGTGCACCACCCCGTTATGTATTTCTCACTCCTACTAGTGAATGTAATGTAACACACACCCATACAATGCGCACCACCCCGTGATGTTTTTCTCACTCCTACTAGTGAATCTAATGTAACACACACCCATACAATGCGCACCACCCCGTGATGTTTTTCTCACTCCTACTAGTGAATCTAATGTAACACACAACCATACAATGCGCACCACCCCGTGATGTTTTTCTCACTCCTACTAGTGAATCTAATGTAACACACACCCATACAATGCGCACCACCCCGTGATGTTTTTCTCACTCCCACTAGTGAATCTAATGTAACACACACCCATACAATGCGCACCACCCCGTGATGTTTTTCTCTCTCCTACTAGTGAATCTAATGTAACACACACCCATACAATGCGCACCACCCCGTGATGTTTTTCTCACTCCTACTAGTGAATCTAATGTAACACACACCCATACAATGCGCACCACACCGAGATGTTTTTGTCACTCCTACTAGTGAATCTAATGTAACACACACCCATACAATGCGCACCACCCCGTGATGTTTTTCTCACTCCTACTAGCGAATCTAATGTAACACACACCCATACAATGCGCACCACCCCGTGATGTTTTTGTCACTCCTACTAGCGAATCTAATGTAACACACACCCATACAATGCGCAACACCCCGTGATGTTTTTCTCACTCCTACTAGTGAATCTAATGTAACACACACCCATACAATGCGCACCACCCCGTGATGTTTTTCTCACTCCTACTAGCGAATCTAATGTAACACACACCCATACAATGCGCACCTCCCCGTGATGTTTTCTCACTCCTACTAGCGAATCTATGTAACACACACCCATACAATGCGCACCACCCCGTGATGTTTTTCTCACTCCTACCAGTGAATCTATGTAACACACACCCATACAATGCGCACCACACCGTGATGTTTTTCTCACTCCTACTAGTGAATCTATGTAACACACACCCATACAATGCGCACCACCCCGTGATGTTTTTCTCACTCCTACTAGTGAATCTAATGTAACACACACCCATACAATGCGCACCACCCCGTGATGTTTTTCTCACTCCTACTAGTGAATCTAATGTAACACACACCCATACAATGCGCACCACCCCGTGATGTTTTTCTCACTCCTACTAGTGAATCTAATGTAACACACACCCATACAATGCGAACCACCCCGTGATGTTTTTCTCACTCCTACTAGTGAATCTAATGTAACACACACCGATACAATGCGCACCACCCCGTGATGTTTTTCTCACTCCTACTAGTGAATCTATGTAACACACACCCATACAATGCGCACCACCCCGTGATGTTTTTCTCACTCCTACTAGTGAATCTATGTAACACACACCCATACAATGCGCACCACCCCGTGATGTTTTTCTCACTCCTACTAGTGAATCTATGTAACACACACCCATATAATGCGCACCACCCCGTGATGTTTTTCTCACTCCTACTAGTGAATCTAATGTAACACACACCCATACAATGCGCACCACCCCGTGATGTTTTTCTCACTCCTACTATTGAATCTAATGTAACACACACCCATACAATGCGCACCACCCCGTGATGTTTTTCTCACTCCTACTAGTGAATCTAATGTAACACACACCCATACAATGCGCACCACCCCGTGATGTTTTTCTCACTCCTACTAGTGAATGTAATGTAACACACACCCATACAATGCGCACCACCCCGTGATGTTTTTCTCACTCCTACTAGTGAATCTAATGTAACACACACCCATACAATGCGCATCACCCCGTAATGTTTTTCTCACTCCTACTAGTGAATGTAATGTAACACACACCCATACAATGCGCACCACCCCGTGATGTTTTTCCCACTAATACTAGTGAATGTAATGTAACACACACCCATACAATGCGCACCACCCCGTGATGATTTTCTCACTCCTACTGGTGAATGTAATGTAACACACACCCATACAATGCGCACCGCCCCGTGATGTTTTTCTCACTCCTACTGGTGAATCTAATGTAAAACACACCCATACAATGCGCACCACCCCGTGATGTTTTTCTCACTCCTACTGGTGAATCTAATGTAACACACACCCATATAATGCGCACCACCCCGTGATGTTTTTCTCACTCCTACTAGTGAATGTAATGTAACACACACCCATACAATGCGCACCACCCCGTGATGTTTTTCTCACCCCTACTAGTGAATCTAATATAACACACACCCATACAATGCGCACCACCCCGTGATGTTTTTCTCACCCCTACTAGTGAATCTAATGTAACACACACCCATACAATGCGCAACACCCCGTGATGTTTTTCTCACTCCTACTAGTGAATCTAATGTAACACACCCATACAATGCGCACCACCCCGTGATGTTTTTCTCACTCCTACTAGTGAATCTAATGTAACACACACCCATACAATGCGCACCACCCCTTGATGTTTTTCTCACTCCTACTAGTGAATCTAATGTAACACACACCCATACAATGCGCACCACCCCGTGATGTTTTTCTCACTCCTACTAGTGAATCTAATGTAACACACATCCATACAATGCGCACCACCCCGTGATGTATTTCTCACTCCTACTAGTGAATCTAATGTAACACACACCCATACAATGCGCACCACCCCTTGATGTTTTTCTCACTCCTACTAGTGAATCTAATGTAACACACACCCATACAATGCGCACCACCCCGTGATGTTTTTCTCACTCCTTCTTGTGAATCTAATGTAACACACACCCATACAATGCGCACCACCCCCTGATGTTTTTCTCACTCCTACTAGTGAATGTAATGTAACACACACCCATACAATGCGCACCACCCCGTGATGTTTTTCTCACTAATACTAGTGAATGTAATATAACACACACCCATACAATGCGCACCACCCCGTGATGTTTTTCTCACTCCTACTGGAGAATGTAATGTAACACACACCCATACAATGCGCACCACCCCGTGATGTTTTTCTCACTCCTACTAGTGAATCTATGTAACACACACCCATACAATGCGCACCACCCCGTGATGTTTTTCTCACTCCTACTAGTGAATCTATGTAACACACACCCATACAATTCGCACCACCCCGTGATGTTTTTCTCACTCCTACTGGTGAATCAAATGTAAAACACACCCATACAATGCGCACCACCCCGTGATGTTTTTCTCACTCCTACTGGTGAATCTAATGTAACACACACCCATATAATGCGCACCACCCCGTGATGTTTTTCTCACTCCTACTAGTGAATGTAATGTAACACACACCCATACAATGCGCACCACCCCGTGATGTTTTTCTCACCCCTACTAGTGAATCTAATATAACACACACCCATACAATGCGCACCACCCCGTGATGTTTTTCTCACTCCTACTAGTGAATCTAATGTAACACACACCCATACAATGCGCACCACCCCGTGATGTATTTCTCACTCCTACTAGTGAATGTAATGTAACACACACCCATACAATGCGCACCACCCCGTGATGTTTTTCTCACTCCTACTAGTGAATCTAATGTAACACACACCCATACAATGCGCACCACCCCGTGATGTTTTTCTCACTCCCACTAGTGAATCTAATGTAACACACAACCATACAATGCGCACCACCCCGTGATGTTTTTCTCACTCCCACTAGTGAATCTAATGTAACACACAACCATACAATGCGCAACACCCCGTGATGTTTTTCTCACTCCTACTAGTGAATCTAATGTAACACACCCATACAATGCGCACCACCCCGTGATGTTTTTCTCACTCCTACTAGTGAATCTAATGTAACACACACCCATACAATGCGCACCACCCCTTGATGTTTTTCTCACTCCTACTAGTGAATCTAATGTAACACACACCCATACAATGCGCACCACCCCGTGATGTTTTTCTCACTCCTACTAGTGAATCTAATGTAACACACATCCATACAATGCGCACCACCCCGTGATGTATTTCTCACTCCTACTAGTGAATCTAATGTAACACACACCCATACAATGCGCACCACCCCTTGATGTTTTTCTCACTCCTACTAGTGAATCTAATGTAACACACACCCATACAATGCGCACCACCCCGTGATGTTTTTCTCACTCCTTCTTGTGAATCTAATGTAACACACACCCATACAATGCGCACCACCCCCTGATGTTTTTCTCACTCCTACTAGTGAATGTAATGTAACACACACCCATACAATGCGCACCACCCCGTGATGTTTTTCTCACTAATACTAGTGAATGTAATATAACACACACCCATACAATGCGCACCACCCCGTGATGTTTTTCTCACTCCTACTGGAGAATGTAATGTAACACACACCCATACAATGCGCACCACCCCGTGATGTTTTTCTCACTCCTACTAGTGAATCTATGTAACACACACCCATACAATGCGCACCACCCCGTGATGTTTTTCTCACTCCTACTAGTGAATCTATGTAACACACACCCATACAATGCGCACCACCCCGTGATGTTTTTCTCACTCCTACTGGTGAATCAAATGTAAAACACACCCATACAATGCGCACCACCCCGTGATGTTTTTCTCACTCCTACTGGTGAATCTAATGTAACACACACCCATATAATGCGCACCACCCCGTGATGTTTTTCTCACTCCTACTAGTGAATGTAATGTAACACACACCCATACAATGCGCACCACCCCGTGATGTTTTTCTCACCCCTACTAGTGAATCTAATATAACACACACCCATACAATGCGCACCACCCCGTGATGTTTTTCTCACTCCTACTAGTGAATCTAATGTAACACACACCCATACAATGCGCACCACCCCGTGATGTATTTCTCACTCCTACTAGTGAATGTAATGTAACACACACCCATACAATGCGCACCACCCCGTGATGTTTTTCTCACTCCTACTAGTGAATCTAATGTAACACACACCCATACAATGCGCACCACCCCGTGATGTTTTTCTCACTCCCACTAGTGAATCTAATGTAACACACAACCATACAATGCGCACCACCCCGTGATGTTTTTCTCACTCCCACTAGTGAATCTAATGTAACACACACCCATACAATGCCCACCACCCCGTGATGTTTTTCTCACTCCTACTAGTGAATCTAATGTAACACACACCCATACAATGCGCACCACCCCGTGATGTTTTTCTCACTCCCACTAGTGAATCTAATGTAACACACACCCATACAATGCGCACCACCCCGTGATGTTTTTCTCACTCCTACTAGTGAATCTAATGTAACACACACCCATACAATGCGCACCACCCCGTGATGTTTTTCTCACTCCTACTAGTGAATCTAATGTAACACACACCCATACAATGCGCACCACCCCGTGATGTTTTTCTCACTCCTACTAGTGAATCTAATGTAACACACACCCATACAATGCGCACCACCCCGAGATGTTTTTGTCACTCCTACTAGTGAATTTAATGTAACACACACCCTTACAATGCGCACCACCCCGTGATGTTTTTCTCACTCCTACTAGTGAATCTAATGTAACACACACCCATACAATGCGCACCACCCCGTGATGTTTTTGTCACTCCTACTAGCGAATCTAATGTAACACACACCCATACAATGCGCACCACCCCGTGATGTTTTTCTCACTCCTACTAGCGAATCTAATGAAACACACACCCATACAATGCGCACCTCCCCGTGATGTTTTTCTCACTCCTACTAGTGAATCTATGTAACACACACCCATACAATGCGCACCACCCCGTGATGTTTTTCTCACTCCCACTAGTGAATCTAATGTAACACACACCCATACAATTCGCACCTCCCCGTGATGTTTTTCTCACTCCTACTAGTGAATGTAATGTAACACACACCCATACAGTACGCACCACCCCGTGATGTTTTTCTCACTCCTACTAGTGAATGTAATGTAACACACACCCATACAATGCACACCACCCCGTGATGTTTTTCTCACTACTACTAGTGAATGTAATGTAACACACACCCAAACAATGCGCACCACCCCGTGATGTTTTTCTCACTCCTACTAGTGAAAGTAATGTAACACACACCCATACAATGCGCACCACCCCGTGATGTTTTTCTCACTCCTACTAGTGAATCTAATGTAACACACACCCATACAATGCGCACCACCCCGTGATGTTTTTCTCACTCCTAGTAGTGAATCTAATGTTACACACACCCATACAATGCGCACCACCCCGTGATGTTTTTCTCACTCCTACTAGTGAATCTAATGTAACACACACCCATACAATGCGCACCACCCCGTGATGTATTTCTCACTCCTACTAGTGAATGTAATGTAACACACACCCATACAATGCGCACCACCCCGTGATGTTTTTCTCACTCCTACTAGTGAATCTAATGTAACACACACCCATACAATGCGCACCACCCCGTGATGTTTTTCTCACTCCCACTAGTGAATCTAATGTAACACACACCCATACAATGCGCACCACCCCGTGATGTTTTTCTCACTCCTACTAGTGAATCTAATGTAACACACACCCATACAATGCGCACCACCCCGTGATGTTTTTCTCACTCCTACTAGCGAATCTAATGTAACACACACCCATACAATGCGCACCACCCCGTGATGTTTTTCTCACTCCTACTAGTGAATCTAATGTAACACACACCCATACAATGCGCACCACCCCGTGATGTTTTTCTCACTCCTACTAGCGAATCTAATGAAACACACACCCATACAATGCGCACCTCCCCGTGATGTTTTTCTCACTCCTACTAGTGAATCTATGTAACACACACCCATACAATGCGCACCACCCCGTGATGTTTTTCTCACTCCCACTAGTGAATCTAATGTAACTCACACCCATACAATGCGCACCACCCCGTGATGTTTTTCTCACTCCTACTAGTGAATCTAATGTAACACACACCCATACAATGCGCACCACCCCGTGATGTTTTTCTCACTCCTACTAGTGAATCTAATGTAACACACACCCATACAATGCGCACCACCCCGAGATGTTTTTGTCACTCCTACTAGTGAATTTAATGTAACACACACCCTTACAATGCGCACCACCCCGTGATGTTTTTCTCACTCCTACTAGTGAATGTAATGTAACACACACCCATACAATGCGCACCACCCCGTGATGTTTTTCTCACTCCTACTGGTGAATCAAATGTAAAACACACCCATACAATGCGCACCACCCCGTGATGTTTTTCTCACTCCTACTGGTGAATCTAATGTAACACACACCCATATAATGCGCACCACCCCGTGATGTTTTTCTCACTCCTACTAGTGAATGTAATGTAACACACACCCATACAATGCGCACCACCCCGTGATGTTTTTCTCACCCCTACTAGTGAATCTAATATAACACACACCCATACAATGCGCACCACCCCGTGATGTTTTTCTCACTCCTACTAGTGAATCTAATGTAACACACACCCATACAATGCGCACCACCCCGTGATGTATTTCTCACTCCTACTAGTGAATGTAATGTAACACACACCCATACAATGCGCACCACCCCGTGATGTTTTTCTCACTCCTACTAGTGAATCTAATGTAACACACACCCATACAATGCGCACCACCCCGTGATGTTTTTCTCACTCCCACTAGTGAATCTAATGTAACACACAACCATACAATGCGCACCACCCCGTGATGTTTTTCTCACTCCCACTAGTGAATCTAATGTAACACACACCCATACAATGCCCACCACCCCGTGATGTTTTTCTCACTCCTACTAGTGAATCTAATGTAACACACACCCATACAATGCGCACCACCCCGTGATGTTTTTCTCACTCCCACTAGTGAATCTAATGTAACACACACCCATACAATGCGCACCACCCCGTGATGTTTTTCTCACTCCTACTAGTGAATCTAATGTAACACACACCCATACAATGCGCACCACCCCGTGATGTTTTTCTCACTCCTACTAGTGAATCTAATGTAACACACACCCATACAATGCGCACCACCCCGTGATGTTTTTCTCACTCCTACTAGTGAATCTAATGTAACACACACCCATACAATGCGCACCACCCCGAGATGTTTTTGTCACTCCTACTAGTGAATTTAATGTAACACACACCCTTACAATGCGCACCACCCCGTGATGTTTTTCTCACTCCTACTAGTGAATCTAATGTAACACACACCCATACAATGCGCACCACCCCGTGATGTTTTTGTCACTCCTACTAGCGAATCTAATGTAACACACACCCATACAATGCGCACCACCCCGTGATGTTTTTCTCACTCCTACTAGTGAATCTAATGTAACACACACCCATACAATGCGCACCACCCCGTGATGTTTTTCTCACTCCTACTAGCGAATCTAATGAAACACACACCCATACAATGCGCACCTCCCCGTGATGTTTTTCTCACTCCTACTAGTGAATCTATGTAACACACACCCATACAATGCGCACCACCCCGTGATGTTTTTCTCACTCCCACTAGTGAATCTAATGTAACACACACCCATACAATTCGCACCTCCCCGTGATGTTTTTCTCACTCCTACTAGTGAATGTAATGTAACACACACCCATACAGTACGCACCACCCTGTGATGTTTTTCTCACTCCTACTAGTGAATGTAATGTAACACACACCCATACAATGCACACCACCCCGTGATGTTTTTCTCACTACTACTAGTGAATGTAATGTAACACACACCCAAACAATGCGCACCACCCCGTGATGTTTTTCTCACTCCTACTAGTGAAAGTAATGTAACACACACCCATACAATGCGCACCACCCCGTGATGTTTTTCTCACTCCTACTAGTGAATCTAATGTAACACACACCCATACAATGCGCACCACCCCGTGATGTTTTTCTCACTCCTAGTAGTGAATCTAATGTTACACACACCCATACAATGCGCACCACCCCGTGATGTTTTTCTCACTCCTACTAGTGAATCTAATGTAACACACACCCATACAATGCGCACCACCCCGTGATGTATTTCTCACTCCTACTAGTGAATGTAATGTAACACACACCCATACAATGCGCACCACCCCGTGATGTTTTTCTCACTCCTACTAGTGAATCTAATGTAACACACACCCATACAATGCGCACCACCCCGTGATGTTTTTCTCACTCCCACTAGTGAATCTAATGTAACACACACCCATACAATGCGCACCACCCCGTGATGTTTTTCTCACTCCTACTAGTGAATCTAATGTAACACACACCCATACAATGCGCACCACCCCGTGATGTTTTTCTCACTCCTACTAGCGAATCTAATGTAACACACACCCATACAATGCGCACCACCCCGTGATGTTTTTCTCACTCCTACTAGTGAATCTAATGTAACACACACCCATACAATGCGCACCACCCCGTGATGTTTTTCTCACTCCTACTAGCGAATCTAATGAAACACACACCCATACAATGCGCACCTCCCCGTGATGTTTTTCTCACTCCTACTAGTGAATCTATGTAACACACACCCATACAATGCGCACCACCCCGTGATGTTTTTCTCACTCCCACTAGTGAATCTAATGTAACTCACACCCATACAATGCGCACCACCCCGTGATGTTTTTCTCACTCCCACTAGTGAATCTAATGTAACACACACCCATACAATGCGCACCACCCCGTGATGTTTTTCTCACTCCTACTAGTGAATCTAATGTAACACACACCCATACAATGCGCACCACCCCGTGATGTTTTTCTCACTCCTACTAGTGAATCTAATGTAACACACACCCATACAATGCGCACCACCCCGAGATGTTTTTGTCACTCCTACTAGTGAATTTAATGTAACACACACCCTTACAATGCGCACCACCCCGTGATGTTTTTCTCACTCCTACTAGTGAATCTAATGTAACACACACCCATACAATGCGCACCACCCCGTGATGTTTTTGTCACTCCTACTAGCGAATCTAATGTAACACACACCCATACAATGCGCACCACCCCGTGATGTTTTTCTCACTCCTACTAGCGAATCTAATGTAACACACACCCATACAATGCGCACCACCCCGTGATGTTTTTCTCACTCCTACTAGCGAATCTAATGAAACACACACCCATACAATGCGCACCTCCCCGTGATGTTTTTCTCACTCCTACTAGTGAATCTATGTAACACACACCCATATAATGCGCACCACCCCGTGATGTTTTTCTCACTCCTACTAGTGAATCTATGTAACACACACCCATACAATGCGCACCACCCCGTGATGTTTTTCTCACTCCTACTAGTGAATCTATGTAACACACACCCATACAATGCGCACCACCCCGTGATGTTTCTCTCACTCCTACTAGTGAATCTAATGTAACACACACCCATACAATGCGCACCACCCCGTGATGTTTTTCTCACTCCTACTAGTGAATCTAATGTAACACACACCCATACAATGCGCACCACCCCGTGATGTTTTTCTCACTCCTACTAGTGAATCTAATGTAACACACACCCATACAATGCGCACCACCCCGTGATGTTTTTCTCACTCCTACTAGTGAATCTAATGTAACACACACCCATACAATGCGCACCACCCCGTGATGTTTTTCTCACTCCTACTAGTGAATCTAATGTAACACACACCCATACAATGCGCACCACCCCGTGATGTTTTTCTCACTCCTACTAGTGAATCTAATGTAACACACACCCATACAATGCGCACCACCCCGTGATGTTTTTCTCACTCCTACTAGTGAATCTAATGTAACACACACCCATACAATGCGCACCACCCCGTGATGTTTTTCTCACTCCTACTAGTGAATCTATGTAACACACACCCATACAATGCGCACCACCCCGTGATGTTTTTCTCACTCCTACTAGTGAATCTATGTAACACACACCCATACAATGCGCACCACCCCGTGATGTTTTTCTCACTCCTACTAGTGAATGTAATGTAACACACACCCAAACAATGCGCACCACACCGTGATGTTTTTCTCACTCCTAATAGTGAATGTAATGTAACACACACCCATACAATGCGCACCACCCCGTGATGTTTTTCTCACTCCTACTAGTGAATCTAATGTAACACACACCCATACAATGCGCACCACCCCGTGATGTTTTTCTCACTCCTAGTAGTGAATCTAATGTTACACACACCCATACAATGCGCACCACCCCGTGATGTTTTTCTCACTCCTACTAGTGAATCTAATGTAACACACACCCATACAATGCGCACCACCCCGTGATGTATTTCTCACTCCTACTAGTGAATGTAATGTAACACACACCCATACAATGCGCACCACCCCGTGATGTTTTTCTCACTCCTACTAGTGAATCTAATGTAACACACACCCATACAATGCGCACCACCCCGTGATGTTTTTCTCACTCCTACTAGTGAATCTAATGTAACACACAACCATACAATGCGCACCACCCCGTGATGTTTTTCTCACTCCTACTAGTGAATCTAATGTAACACACACCCATACAATGCGCACCACCCCGTGATGTTTTTCTCACTCCCACTAGTGAATCTAATGTAACACACACCCATACAATGCGCACCACCCCGTGATGTTTTTCTCTCTCCTACTAGTGAATCTAATGTAACACACACCCATACAATGCGCACCACCCCGTGATGTTTTTCTCACTCCTACTAGTGAATCTAATGTAACACACACCCATACAATGCGCACCACACCGAGATGTTTTTGTCACTCCTACTAGTGAATCTAATGTAACACACACCCATACAATGCGCACCACCCCGTGATGTTTTTCTCACTCCTACTAGCGAATCTAATGTAACACACACCCATACAATGCGCACCACCCCGTGATGTTTTTGTCACTCCTACTAGCGAATCTAATGTAACACACACCCATACAATGCGCAACACCCCGTGATGTTTTTCTCACTCCTACTAGTGAATCTAATGTAACACACACCCATACAATGCGCACCACCCCGTGATGTTTTTCTCACTCCTACTAGCGAATCTAATGTAACACACACCCATACAATGCGCACCTCCCCGTGATGTTTTCTCACTCCTACTAGCGAATCTATGTAACACACACCCATACAATGCGCACCACCCCGTGATGTTTTTCTCACTCCTACTAGTGAATCTATGTAACACACACCCATACAATGCGCACCACACCGTGATGTTTTTCTCACTCCTACTAGTGAATCTATGTAACACACACCCATACAATGCGCACCACCACGTGATGTTTTTCTCACTCCTACTAGTGAATCTAATGTAACACACACCCATACAATGCGCACCACCCCGTGATGTTTTTCTCACTCCTACTAGTGAATCTAATGTAACACACACCCATACAATGCGCACCACCCCGTGATGTTTTTCTCACTCCCACTAGTGAATCTAATGTAACACACACCCATACAATGCGCACCACCCCGTGATGTTTTTCTCACTCCTACTAGTGAATCTAATGTAACACACACCGATACAATGCGCACCACCCCGTGATGTTTTTCTCACTCCTACTAGTGAATCTATGTAACACACACCCATACAATGCGCACCACCCCGTGATGTTTTTCTCACTCCTACTAGTGAATCTATGTAACACACACCCATACAATGCGCACCACCCCGTGATGTTTTTCTCACTCCTACTAGTGAATCTATGTAACACACACCCATATAATGCGCACCACCCCGTGATGTTTTTCTCACTCCTACTAGTGAATGTAATGTAACACACACCCATACAATGCGCACCACCCCGTGATGTTTTTCTCACTCCTACTATTGAATCTAATGTAACACACACCCATACAATGCGCACCACCCCGTGATGTTTTTCTCACTCCTACTAGTGAATCTAATGTAACACACACCCATACAATGCGCACCACCCCGTGATGTTTTTCTCACTCCTACTAGTGAATGTAATGTAACACACACCCATACAATGCGCACCACCCCGTGATGTTTTTCTCACTCCTACTAGTGAATCTAATGTAACACACACCCATACAATGCGCATCACCCCGTAATGTTTTTCTCACTCCTACTAGTGAATGTAATGTAACACACACCCATACAATGCGCACCACCCCGTGATGTTTTTCCCACTAATACTAGTGAATGTAATGTAACACACACCCATACAATGCGCACCACCCCGTGATGTTTTTCTCACTCCTACTAGTGAATCTAATGTAACACACACCCATACAATGCGCACCACCCCGTGATGTTTTTCTCACTCCTACTAGCGAATCTAATGAAACACACACCCATACAATGCGCACCTCCCCGTGATGTTTTTCTCACTCCTACTAGTGAATCTATGTAACACACACCCATACAATGCGCACCACCCCGTGATGTTTTTCTCACTCCCACTAGTGAATCTAATGTAACTCACACCCATACAATGCGCACCACCCCGTGATGTTTTTCTCACTCCCACTAGTGAATCTAATGTAACACACACCCATACAATGCGCACCACCCCGTGATGTTTTTCTCACTCCTACTAGTGAATCTAATGTAACACACACCCATACAATGCGCACCACCCCGTGATGTTTTTCTCACTCCTACTAGTGAATCTAATGTAACACACACCCATACAATGCGCACCACCCCGAGATGTTTTTGTCACTCCTACTAGTGAATTTAATGTAACACACACCCTTACAATGCGCACCACCCCGTGATGTTTTTCTCACTCCTACTAGTGAATCTAATGTAACACACACCCATACAATGCGCACCACCCCGTGATGTTTTTGTCACTCCTACTAGCGAATCTAATGTAACACACACCCATACAATGCGCACCACCCCGTGATGTTTTTCTCACTCCTACTAGCGAATCTAATGTAACACACACCCATACAATGCGCACCACCCCGTGATGTTTTTCTCACTCCTACTAGCGAATCTAATGAAACACACACCCATACAATGCGCACCTCCCCGTGATGTTTTTCTCACTCCTACTAGTGAATCTATGTAACACACACCCATATAATGCGCACCACCCCGTGATGTTTTTCTCACTCCTACTAGTGAATCTATGTAACACACACCCATACAATGCGCACCACCCCGTGATGTTTTTCTCACTCCTACTAGTGAATCTATGTAACACACACCCATACAATGCGCACCACCCCGTGATGTTTCTCTCACTCCTACTAGTGAATCTAATGTAACACACACCCATACAATGCGCACCACCCCGTGATGTTTTTCTCACTCCTACTAGTGAATCTAATGTAACACACACCCATACAATGCGCACCACCCCGTGATGTTTTTCTCACTCCTACTAGTGAATCTAATGTAACACACACCCATACAATGCGCACCACCCCGTGATGTTTTTCTCACTCCTACTAGTGAATCTAATGTAACACACACCCATACAATGCGCACCACCCCGTGATGTTTTTCTCACTCCTACTAGTGAATCTAATGTAACACACACCCATACAATGCGCACCACCCCGTGATGTTTTTCTCACTCCTACTAGTGAATCTAATGTAACACACACCCATACAATGCGCACCACCCCGTGATGTTTTTCTCACTCCTACTAGTGAATCTATGTAACACACACCCATACAATGCGCACCACCCCGTGATGTTTTTCTCACTCCTACTAGTGAATCTATGTAACACACACCCATACAATGCGCACCACCCCGTGATGTTTTTCTCACTCCTACTAGTGAATGTAATGTAACACACACCCAAACAATGCGCACCACACCGTGATGTTTTTCTCACTCCTAATAGTGAATGTAATGTAACACACACCCATACAATGCGCACCACCCCGTGATGTTTTTCTCACTCCTACTAGTGAATCTAATGTAACACACACCCATACAATGCGCACCACCCCGTGATGTTTTTCTCACTCCTAGTAGTGAATCTAATGTTACACACACCCATACAATGCGCACCACCCCGTGATGTTTTTCTCACTCCTACTAGTGAATCTAATGTAACACACACCCATACAATGCGCACCACCCCGTGATGTATTTCTCACTCCTACTAGTGAATGTAATGTAACACACACCCATACAATGCGCACCACCCCGTGATGTTTTTCTCACTCCTACTAGTGAATCTAATGTAACACACACCCATACAATGCGCACCACCCCGTGATGTTTTTCTCACTCCTACTAGTGAATCTAATGTAACACACAACCATACAATGCGCACCACCCCGCGATGTTTTTCTCACTCCTACTAGTGAATCTAATGTAACACACACCCATACAATGCGCACCACCCCGTGATGTTTTTCTCACTCCCACTAGTGAATCTAATGTAACACACACCCATACAATGCGCACCACCCCGTGATGTTTTTCTCTCTCCTACTAGTGAATCTAATGTAACACACACCCATACAATGCGCACCACCCCGTGATGTTTTTCTCACTCCTACTAGTGAATCTAATGTAACACACACCCATACAATGCGCACCACACCGAGATGTTTTTGTCACTCCTACTAGTGAATCTAATGTAACACACACCCATACAATGCGCACCACCCCGTGATGTTTTTCTCACTCCTACTAGCGAATCTAATGTAACACACACCCATACAATGCGCACCACCCCGTGATGTTTTTGTCACTCCTACTAGCGAATCTAATGTAACACACACCCATACAATGCGCAACACCCCGTGATGTTTTTCTCACTCCTACTAGTGAATCTAATGTAACACACACCCATACAATGCGCACCACCCCGTGATGTTTTTCTCACTCCTACTAGCGAATCTAATGTAACACACACCCATACAATGCGCACCTCCCCGTGATGTTTTCTCACTCCTACTAGCGAATCTATGTAACACACACCCATACAATGCGCACCACCCCGTGATGTTTTTCTCACTCCTACTAGTGAATCTATGTAACACACACCCATACAATGCGCACCACACCGTGATGTTTTTCTCACTCCTACTAGTGAATCTATGTAACACACACCCATACAATGCGCACCACCCCGTGATGTTTTTCTCACTCGTACTAGTGAATCTAATGTAACACACACCCATACAATGCGCACCACCCCGTGATGTTTTTCTCACTCCTACTAGTGAATCTAATGTAACACACACCCATACAATGCGCACCACCCCGTGATGTTTTTCTCACTCCTACTAGTGAATCTAATGTAACACACACCCATACAATGCGCACCACCCCGTGATGTTTTTCTCACTCCTACTAGTGAATCTAATGTAACACACACCGATACAATGCGCACCACCCCGTGATGTTTTTCTCACTCCTACTAGTGAATCTATGTAACACACACCCATACAATGCGCACCACCCCGTGATGTTTTTCTCACTCCTACTAGTGAATCTATGTAACACACACCCATACAATGCGCACCACCCCGTGATGTTTTTCTCACTCCTACTAGTGAATCTATGTAACACACACCCATATAATGCGCACCACCCCGTGATGTTTTTCTCACTCCTACTAGTGAATCTAATGTAACACACACCCATACAATGCGCACCACCCCGTGATGTTTTTCTCACTCCTACTATTGAATCTAATGTAACACACACCCATACAATGCGCACCACCCCGTGATGTTTTTCTCACTCCTACTAGTGAATCTAATGTAACACACACCCATACAATGCGCACCACCCCGTGATGTTTTTCTCACTCCTACTAGTGAATGTAATGTAACACACACCCATACAATGCGCACCACCCCGTGATGTTTTTCTCACTCCTACTAGTGAATCTAATGTAACACACACCCATACAATGCGCATCACCCCGTAATGTTTTTCTCACTCCTACTAGTGAATGTAATGTAACACACACCCATACAATGCGCACCACCCCGTGATGTTTTTCCCACTAATACTAGTGAATGTAATGTAACACACACCCATACAATGCGCACCACCCCGTGATGATTTTCTCACTCCTACTGGTGAATGTAATGTAACACACACCCATACAATGCGCACCGCCCCGTGATGTTTTTCTCACTCCTACTGGTGAATCTAATGTAAAACACACCCATACAATGCGCACCACCCCGTGATGTTTTTCTCACTCCTACTGGTGAATCTAATGTAACACACACCCATATAATGCGCACCACCCCGTGATGTTTTTCTCACTCCTACTAGTGAATGTAATGTAACACACACCCATACAATGCGCACCACCCCGTGATGTTTTTCTCACCCCTACTAGTGAATCTAATATAACACACACCCATACAATGCGCACCACCCCGTGATGTTTTTCTCACCCCTACTAGTGAATCTAATGTAACACACACCCATACAATGCGCAACACCCCGTGATGTTTTTCTCACTCCTACTAGTGAATCTAATGTAACACACCCATACAATGCGCACCACCCCGTGATGTTTTTCTCACTCCTACTAGTGAATCTAATGTAACACACACCCGTACAATGCGCACCACCCCTTGATGTTTTTCTCACTCCTACTAGTGAATCTAATGTAACACACACCCATACAATGCGCACCACCCCGTGATGTTTTTCTCACTCCTACTAGTGAATCTAATGTAACACACATCCATACAATGCGCACCACCCCGTGATGTATTTCTCACTCCTACTAGTGAATCTAATGTAACACACACCCATACAATGCGCACCACCCCTTGATGTTTTTCTCACTCCTACTAGTGAATCTAATGTAACACACACCCATACAATGCGCACCACCCCGTGATGTTTTTCTCACTCCTTCTTGTGAATCTAATGTAACACACACCCATACAATGCGCACCACCCCCTGATGTTTTTCTCACTCCTACTAGTGAATGTAATGTAACACACACCCATACAATGCGCACCACCCCGTGATGTTTTTCTCACTAATACTAGTGAATGTAATATAACACACACCCATACAATGCGCACCACCCCGTGATGTTTTTCTCACTCCTACTGGAGAATGTAATGTAACACACACCCATACAATGCGCACCACCCCGTGATGTTTTTCTCACTCCTACTAGTGAATCTATGTAACACACACCCATACAATGCGCACCACCCCGTGATGTTTTTCTCACTCCTACTAGTGAATCTATGTAACACACACCCATACAATGCGCACCACCCCGTGATGTTTTTCTCACTCCTACTGGTGAATCAAATGTAAAACACACCCATACAATGCGCACCACCCCGTGATGTTTTTCTCACTCCTACTGGTGAATCTAATGTAACACACACCCATATAATGCGCACCACCCCGTGATGTTTTTCTCACTCCTACTAGTGAATGTAATGTAACACACACCCATACAATGCGCACCACCCCGTGATGTTTTTCTCACCCCTACTAGTGAATCTAATATAACACACACCCATACAATGCGCACCACCCCGTGATGTTTTTCTCACTCCTACTAGTGAATCTAATGTAACACACACCCATACAATGCGCACCACCCCGTGATGTATTTCTCACTCCTACTAGTGAATGTAATGTAACACACACCCATACAATGCGCACCACCCCGTGATGTTTTTCTCACTCCTACTAGTGAATCTAATGTAACACACACCCATACAATGCGCACCACCCCGTGATGTTTTTCTCACTCCCACTAGTGAATCTAATGTAACACACAACCATACAATGCGCACCACCCCGTGATGTTTTTCTCACTCCCACTAGTGAATCTAATGTAACACACACCCATACAATGCCCACCACCCCGTGATGTTTTTCTCACTCCTACTAGTGAATCTAATGTAACACACACCCATACAATGCGCACCACCCCGTGATGTTTTTCTCACTCCCACTAGTGAATCTAATGTAACACACACCCATACAATGCGCACCACCCCGTGATGTTTTTCTCACTCCTACTAGTGAATCTAATGTAACACACACCCATACAATGCGCACCACCCCGTGATGTTTTTCTCACTCCTACTAGTGAATCTAATGTAACACACACCCATACAATGCGCACCACCCCGTGATGTTTTTCTCACTCCTACTAGTGAATCTAATGTAACACACACCCATACAATGCGCACCACCCCGAGATGTTTTTGTCACTCCTACTAGTGAATTTAATGTAACACACACCCTTACAATGCGCACCACCCCGTGATGTTTTTCTCACTCCTACTAGTGAATCTAATGTAACACACACCCATACAATGCGCACCACCCCGTGATGTTTTTGTCACTCCTACTAGCGAATCTAATGTAACACACACCCATACAATGCGCACCACCCCGTGATGTTTTTCTCACTCCTACTAGTGAATCTAATGTAACACACACCCATACAATGCGCACCACCCCGTGATGTTTTTCTCACTCCTACTAGCGAATCTAATGAAACACACACCCATACAATGCGCACCTCCCCGTGATGTTTTTCTCACTCCTACTAGTGAATCTATGTAACACACACCCATACAATGCGCACCACCCCGTGATGTTTTTCTCACTCCCACTAGTGAATCTAATGTAACACACACCCATACAATGCGCACCACCCCGTGATGTTTTTCTCACTCCCACTAGTGAATCTAATGTAACACACACCCATACAATGCGCACCACCCCGTGATGTTTTTCTCACTCCTACTAGTGAATCTAATGTAACACACACCCATACAATGCGCACCACCCCGTGATGTTTTTCTCACTCCCACTAGTGAATCTAATGTAACACACACCCATACAATGCGCACCACCCCGTGATGTTTTTCTCACTCCCACTAGTGAATCTAATGTAACACACACCCATACAATGCGCACCACCCCGTGATGTTTTTCTCACTCCTACTAGTGAATCTAATGTAACACACACCCATACAAGGCGCACCACCCCGTGATGTTTTTCTCACTCCTACTAGTGAATCTAATGTAACACACACCCATACAATGCGCACCACCCCGAGATGTTTTTGTCACTCCTACTAGTGAATTTAATGTAACACACACCCTTACAATGCGCACCACCCCGTGATGTTTTTCTCACTCCTACTAGTGAATCTAATGTAACACACACCCATACAATGCGCACCACCCCGTGATGTTTTTGTCACTCCTACTAGCGAATCTAATGTAACACACACCCATACAATGCGCACCACCCCGTGATGTTTTTCTCACTCCTACTAGTGAATCTAATGTAACACACACCCATACAATGCGCACCACCCCGTGATGTTTTTCTCACTCCTACTAGCCAATCTAATGAAACACACACCCATACAATGCGCACCTCCCCGTGATGTTTTTCTCACTCCTACTAGTGAATCTATGTAACACACACCCATATAATGCGCACCACCCCGTGATGTTTTTCTCACTCCTACTAGTGAATCTATGTAACACACACCCATACAATGCGCACCACCCCGTGATGTTTTTCTCACTCCTACTAGTGAATCTATGTAACACACACCCATACAATGCGCACCACCCCGTGATGTTTCTCTCACTCCTACTAGTGAATCTAATGTAACACACACCCATACAATGCGCACCACCCCGTGATGTTTTTCTCACTCCTACTAGTGAATCTAATGTAACACACACCCATACAATGCGCACCACCCCGTGATGTTTTTCTCACTCCTACTAGTGAATCTAATGTAACACACACCCATACAATGCGCACCACCCCGTGATGTTTTTCTCACTCCTACTAGTGAATCTAATGTAACACACACCCATACAATGCGCACCACCCCGTGATGTTTTTCTCACTCCTACTAGTGAATCTAATGTAACACACACCCATACAATGCGCACCACCCCGTGATGTTTTTCTCACTCCTACTAGTGAATCTAATGTAACACACACCCATACAATGCGCACCACCCCGTGATGTTTTTCTCACTCCTACTAGTGAATCTATGTAACACACACCCATACAATGCGCACCACCCCGTGATGTTTTTCTCACTCCTACTAGTGAATCTATGTAACACACACCCATACAATGCGCACCACCCCGTGATGTTTTTCTCACTCCTACTAGTGAATGTAATGTAACACACACCCAAACAATGCGCACCACCCCGTGATGTTTTTCTCACTCCTACTAGTGAATGTAATGTAACACACACCCATACAATGCGCACCACCCCGTGATGTTTTTCTCACTCCTACTAGTGAATCTAATGTAACACACACCCATACAATGCGCACCACCCCGTGATGTTTTTCTCACTCCTAGTAGTGAATCTAATGTTACACACACCCATACAATGTGCACCACCCCGTGATGTTTTTCTCACTCCTACTAGTGAATCTAATGTAACACACACCCATACAATGCGCACCACCCCGTGATGTATTTCTCACTCCTACTAGTGAATGTAATGTAACACACACCCATACAATGCGCACCACCCCGTGATGTATTTCTCACTCCTACTAGTGAATCTAATGTAACACACACCCATACAATGCGCACCACCCCGTGATGTTTTTCTCACTCCTACTAGTGAATCTAATGTAACACACAACCATACAATGCGCACCACCCCGTGATGTTTTTCTCACTCCTACTAGTGAATCTAATGTAACACACACCCATACAATGCGCACCACCCCGTGATGTTTTTCTCACTCCCACTAGTGAATCTAATGTAACACACACCCATACAATGCGCACCACCCCGTGATGTTTTTCTCTCTCCTACTAGTGAATCTAATGTAACACACACCCATACAATGCGCACCACCCCGTGATGTTTTTCTCACTCCTACTAGTGAATCTAATGTAACACACACCCATACAATGCGCACCACACCGAGATGTTTTTGTCACTCCTACTAGTGAATCTAATGTAACACACACCCATACAATGCGCACCACCCCGTGATGTTTTTCTCACTCCTACTAGCGAATCTAATGTAACACACACCCATACAATGCGCACCACCCCGTGATGTTTTTGTCACTCCTACTAGCGAATCTAATGTAACACACACCCATACAATGCGCAACACCCCGTGATGTTTTTCTCACTCCTACTAGTGAATCTAATGTAACACACACCCATACAATGCGCACCACCCCGTGATGTTTTTCTCACTCCTACTAGCGAATCTAATGTAACACACACCCATACAATGCGCACCTCCCCGTGATGTTTTCTCACTCCTACTAGCGAATCTATGTAACACACACCCATACAATGCGCACCACACCGTGATGTTTTTCTCACTCCTACTAGTGAATCTATGTAACACACACCCATACAATGCGCACCACACCGTGATGTTTTTCTCACTCCTACTAGTGAATCTAATGTAACACACACCCATACAATGCGCACCACCCCGTGATGTTTTTCTCACTCCTACTAGTGAATCTAATGTAACACACACCGATACAATGCGCACCACCCCGTGATGTTTTTCTCACTCCTACTAGTGAATCTATGTAACACACACCCATACAATGCGCACCACCCCGTGATGTTTTTCTCACTCCTACTAGTGAATCTATGTAACACACACCCATACAATGCGCACCACCCCGTGATGTTTTTCTCACTCCTACTAGTGAATCTATGTAACACACACCCATACAATGCGCACCACCCCGTGATGTTTTTCTCACTCCTACTAGTGAATCTAATGTAACACACACCCATACAATGCGCACCACCCCGTGATGTTTTTCTCACTCCTACTAGTGAATCTAATGTAACACACACCCATACAATGCGCACCACCCCGTGATGTTTTTCTCACTCCTACTAGTGAATCTAATGTAACACACACCCATACAATGCGCACCACCCCGTGATGTTTTTCTCACTCCTACTAGTGAATGTAATGTAACACACACCCATACAATGCGCACCTCCCCGTGATGTTTTTCTCACTCCTACTAGTGAATCTAATGTAACACACACCCATACAATGCGCATCACCCCGTAATGTTTTTCTCACTCCTACTAGTGAATGTAATGTAACACACACCCATACAATGCGCACCACCCCGTGATGTTTTTCCCACTAATACTAGTGAATGTAATGTAACACACACCCATACAATGCGCACCACCCCGTGATGATTTTCTCACTCCTACTGGTGAATGTAATGTAACACACACCCATACAATGCGCACCGCCCCGTGATGTTTTTCTCACTCCTACTGGTGAATCTAATGTAAAACACACCCATACAATGCGCACCACCCCGTGATGTTTTTCTCACTCCTACTGGTGAATCTAATGTAACACACACCCATATAATGCGCACCACCCCGTGACGTTTTTCTCACTCCTACTAGTGAATGTAATGTAACACACATCCATACAATGCGCACCACCCCGTGATGTTTTTCTCACCCCTACTAGTGAATCTAATATAACACACACCCATACAATGCGCACCACCCCGTGATGTTTTTCTCACCCCTACTAGTGAATCTAATGTAACACACACCCATACAATGCGCAACACCCCGTGATGTTTTTCTCACTCCTACTAGTGAATCTAATGTAACACACACCCATACAATGCGCACCACCCCGTGATGTTTTTCTCACTCCTACTAGTGAATCTAATGTAACACACACCCATACAATGCGCACCACCCCTTGATGTTTTTCTCACTCCTACTAGTGAATCTAATGTAACACACACCCATACAATGCGCACCACCCCGTGATGTTTTTCTCACTCCTACTAGTGAATCTAATGTAACACACATCCATACAATGCGCACCACCCCGTGATGTATTTCTCACTCCTACTAGTGAATCTAATGTAACACACACCCATACAATGCGCACCACCCCTTGATGTTTTTCTCACTCCTACTAGTGAATCTAATGTAACACACACCCATACAATGCGCACCACCCCGTGATGTTTTTCTCACTCCTTCTTGTGAATCTAATGTAACACACACCCATACAATGCGCACCACCCCCTGATGTTTTTCTCACTCCTACTAGTGAATGTAATGTAACACACACCCATACAATGCGCACCACCCCGTGATGTTTTTCTCACTAATACTAGTGAATGTAATATAACACACACCCATACAATGCGCACCACCCCGTGATGTTTTTCTCACTCCTACTGGAGAATGTAATGTAACACACACCCATACAATGCGCACCACCCCGTGATGTTTTTCTCACTCCTACTAGTGAATCTATGTAACACACACCCATACAATGCGCACCACCCCGTGATGTTTTTCTCACTCCTACTAGTGAATCTATGTAACACACACCCATACAATGCGCACCACCCCGTGATGTTTTTCTCACTCCTACTGGTGAATCAAATGTAAAACACACCCATACAATGCGCACCACCCCGTGATGTTTTTCTCACTCCTACTGGTGAATCTAATGTAACACACACCCATATAATGCGCACCACCCCGTGATGTTTTTCTCACTCCTACTAGTGAATGTAATGTAACACACACCCATACAATGCGCACCACCCCGTGATGTTTTTCTCACCCCTACTAGTGAATCTAATATAACACACACCCATACAATGCGCACCACCCCGTGATGTTTTTCTCACCCCTACTAGTGAATCTAATGTAACACACACCCATACAATGCGCAACGCCCCGTGATGTTTTTCTCACTCCTACTAGTGAATCTAATGTAACACACACCCATACAATGCGCACCACCCCGTGATGTTTTTCTCACTCCTACTAGTGAATCTAATGTAACACACACCCATACAATGCGCACCACCCCTTGATGTTTTTCTCACTCCTACTAGTGAATCTAATGTAACACACACCCATACAATGCACACCACCCCGTGATGTTTTTCTCACTCCTACTAGTGAATCTAATGTAACACACATCCATACAATGCGCACCACCCCGTGATGTATTTCTCACTCCTACTAGTGAATCTAATGTAACACACACCCATACAATGCGCACCACCCCTTGATGTTTTTCTCACTCCTACTAGTGAATCTAATGTAACACACACCCATACAATGCGCACCACCCCGTGATGTTTTTCTCACTCCTTCTTGTGAATCTAATGTAACACACACCCATACAATGCGCACCACCCCGTGATGTTTTTCTCACTCCTACTAGTGAATGTAATGTAACACACACCCATACAATGCGCACCACCCCGTGATGTTTTTCTCACTAATACTAGTGAATGTAATGTAACACACACCCATACAATGCGCACCACCCCGTGATGTTTTTCTCACTCCTACTGGAGAATGTAATGTAACACACACCCATACAATGCGCACCACCCCGTGATGTTTTTCTCACTCCTACTAGTGAATTTATGTAACACACACCCATACAATGCGCACCACCCCGTGATGTTTTTCTCACTCCTACTAGTGAATCTATGTAACACACACCCATACAATGCGCACCACCCCGTGATGTTTCTCTCACTCCTACTAGGGAATCTAATGTAACACACACCCATACAATGCGCACCACCCCGTGATGTTTTTCTCACTCCTACTAGTGAATCTAATGTAACACACACCCATACAATGCGCACCACCCCGTGATGTTTTTCTCACTCCTACTAGTGAATCTAATGTAACACACACCCATACAATGCGCACCACCCCGTGATGTTTTTCTCACTCCTACAAGTGAATCTAATGTAACACACACCCATACAATGCGCACCACCCTGTGATGTTTTTCTCACTCCTACTAGTGAATCTAATGTAACACACACCCATACAATGCGCACCACCCCGTGATGTTTTTCTCACTCCTACTAGTGAATCTAATGTAACACACACCCATACAATGCGCACCACCCCGTGATGTTTCTCTCACTCCTACTAGTGAATCTAATGTAACACACACCCATACAATGCGCACCACCCCTTGATGTTTTTCTCACTCCTACTAGTGAATCTAATGTAACACACACCCATACAATGCGCACCACCCCGTGATGTTTTTCTCACTCCTACTAGTGAATCTATGTAACACACACCCATACAATGCGCACCACCCCGTGATGTTTTTCTCACTCCTACTAGTGAATCTATGTAACACACACCCATACAATGCGCACCACCCCGTGATGTTTTTCTCACTCCTACTAGGGAATGTAATGTAACACACACCCAAACAATGCGCACCACCCCATGATGTTTTTCTCACTCCTACTAGTGAATGTAATGTAACACACACCCATACAATGCGCACCACCCCGTGATGTTTTTCTCACTCCTACTAGTGAATCTAATGTAACACACACCCATACAATGCGCACCACCCCGTGATGTTTTTCTCACTCCTAGTAGTGAATCTAATGTTACACACACCCATACAATGCGCACCACCCCGTGATGTTTTTCTCACTCCTACTAGTGAATCTAATGTAACACACACCCATACAATGCGCACCACCCCGTGATGTATTTCTCACTCCTACTAGTGAATGTAATGTAACACACACCCATACAATGCGCACCACCCCGTGATGTTTTTCTCACTCCTACTAGTGAATCTAATGTAACACACACCCATACAATGCGCACCACCCCGAGATGTTTTTGTCACTCCTACTAGTGAATTTAAGGTAACACACACCCTTACAATGCGCACCACCCCGTGATGTTTTTCTCACTCCTACTAGTGAATCTAATGTAACACACACCCATACAATGCGCACCACCCCGTGATGTTTTTGTCACTCCTACTAGCGAATCTAATGTAACACACACCCATACAATGCGCACCACCCCGTGATGTTTTTCTCACTCCTACTAGTGAATCTAATGTAACACACACCCATACAATGCGCACCACCCCGTGATGTTTTTCTCACTCCTACTAGCCAATCTAATGAAACACACACCCATACAATGCGCACCTCCCCGTGATGTTTTTCTCACTCCTACTAGTGAATCTATGTAACACACACCCATATAATGCGCACCACCCCGTGATGTTTTTCTCACTCCTACTAGTGAATCTATGTAACACACACCCATACAATGCGCACCACCCCGTGATGTTTTTCTCACTCCTACTAGTGAATCTATGTAACACACACCCATACAATGCGCACCACCCCGTGATGTTTCTCTCACTCCTACTAGTGAATCTAATGTAACACACACCCATACAATGCGCACCACCCCGTGATGTTTTTCTCACTCCTACTAGTGAATCTAATGTAACACACACCCATACAATGCGCACCACCCCGTGATGTTTTTCTCACTCCTACTAGTGAATCTAATGTAACACACACCCATACAATGCGCACCACCCCGTGATGTTTTTCTCACTCCTACTAGTGAATCTAATGTAACACACACCCATACAATGCGCACCACCCCGTGATGTTTTTCTCACTCCTACTAGTGAATCTAATGTAACACACACCCATACAATGCGCACCACCCCGTGATGTTTTTCTCACTCCTACTAGTGAATCTAATGTAACACACACCCATACAATGCGCACCACCCCGTGATGTTTTTCTCACTCCTACTAGTGAATCTATGTAACACACACCCATACAATGCGCACCACCCCGTGATGTTTTTCTCACTCCTACTAGTGAATCTATGTAACACACACCCATACAATGCGCACCACCCCGTGATGTTTTTCTCACTCCTACTAGTGAATGTAATGTAACACACACCCAAACAATGCGCACCACCCCGTGATGTTTTTCTCACTCCTACTAGTGAATGTAATGTAACACACACCCATACAATGCGCACCACCCCGTGATGTTTTTCTCACTCCTACTAGTGAATCTAATGTAACACACACCCATACAATGCGCACCACCCCGTGATGTTTTTCTCACTCCTAGTAGTGAATCTAATGTTACACACACCCATACAATGCGCACCACCCCGTGATGTTTTTCTCACTCCTACTAGTGAATCTAATGTAACACACACCCATACAATGCGCACCACCCCGTGATGTATTTCTCACTCCTACTAGTGAATGTAATGTAACACACACCCATACAATGCGCACCACCCCGTGATGTATTTCTCACTCCTACTAGTGAATCTAATGTAACACACACCCATACAATGCGCACCACCCCGTGATGTTTTTCTCACTCCTACTAGTGAATCTAATGTAACACACAACCATACAATGCGCACCACCCCGTGATGTTTTTCTCACTCCTACTAGTGAATCTAATGTAACACACACCCATACAATGCGCACCACCCCGTGATGTTTTTCTCACTCCCACTAGTGAATCTAATGTAACACACACCCATACAATGCGCACCACCCCGTGATGTTTTTCTCTCTCCTACTAGTGAATCTAATGTAACACACACCCATACAATGCGCACCACCCCGTGATGTTTTTCTCACTCCTACTAGTGAATCTAATGTAACACACACCCATACAATGCGCACCACACCGAGATGTTTTTGTCACTCCTACTAGTGAATCTAATGTAACACACACCCATACAATGCGCACCACCCCGTGATGTTTTTCTCACTCCTACTAGCGAATCTAATGTAACACACACCCATACAATGCGCACCACCCCGTGATGTTTTTGTCACTCCTACTAGCGAATCTAATGTAACACACACCCATACAATGCGCAACACCCCGTGATGTTTTTCTCACTCCTACTAGTGAATCTAATGTAACACACACCCATACAATGCGCACCACCCCGTGATGTTTTTCTCACTCCTACTAGCGAATCTAATGTAACACACACCCATACAATGCGCACCTCCCCGTGATGTTTTCTCACTCCTACTAGCGAATCTATGTAACACACACCCATACAATGCGCACCACACCGTGATGTTTTTCTCACTCCTACTAGTGAATCTATGTAACACACACCCATACAATGCGCACCACACCGTGATGTTTTTCTCACTCCTACTAGTGAATCTAATGTAACACACACCCATACAATGCGCACCACCCCGTGATGTTTTTCTCACTCCTACTAGTGAATCTAATGTAACACACACCGATACAATGCGCACCACCCCGTGATGTTTTTCTCACTCCTACTAGTGAATCTATGTAACACACACCCATACAATGCGCACCACCCCGTGATGTTTTTCTCACTTCTACTAGTGAATCTATGTAACACACACCCATACAATGCGCACCACCCCGTGATGTTTTTCTCACTCCTACTAGTGAATCTATGTAACACACACCCATACAATGCGCACCACCCCGTGATGTTTTTCTCACTCCTACTAGTGAATGTAATGTAACACACACCCATACAATGCGCACCACCCCGTGATGTTTTTCTCACTCCTACTATTGAATCTAATGTAACACACACCCATACAATGCGCACCACCCCGTGATGTTTTTCTCACTCCTACTAGTGAATCTAATGTAACACACACCCATACAATGCGCACCACCCCGTGATGTTTTTCTCACTCCTACTAGTGAATGTAATGTAACACACACCCATACAATGCGCACCACCCCGTGATGTTTTTCTCACTCCTACTAGTGAATCTAATGTAACACACACCCATACAATGCGCATCACCCCGTAATGTTTTTCTCACTCCTACTAGTGAATGTAATGTAACACACACCCATACAATGCGCACCACCCCGTGATGTTTTTCCCACTAATACTAGTGAATGTAATGTAACACACACCCATACAATGCGCACCACCCCGTGATGATTTTCTCACTCCTACTGGTGAATGTAATGTAACACACACCCATACAATGCGCACCGCCCCGTGATGTTTTTCTCACTCCTACTGGTGAATCTAATGTAAAACACACCCATACAATGCGCACCACCCCGTGATGTTTTTCTCACTCCTACTGGTGAATCTAATGTAACACACACCCATATAATGCGCACCACCCCGTGATGTTTTTCTCACTCCTACTAGTGAATGTAATGTAACACACATCCATACAATGCGCACCACCCCGTGATGTTTTTCTCACCCCTACTAGTGAATCTAATATAACACACACCCATACAATGCGCACCACCCCGTGATGTTTTTCTCACCCCTACTAGTGAATCTAATGTAACACACACCCATACAATGCGCAACACCCCGTGATGTTTTTCTCACTCCTACTAGTGAATCTAATGTAACACACACCCATACAATGCGCACCACCCCGTGATGTTTTTCTCACTCCTACTAGTGAATCTAATGTAACACACACCCATACAATGCGCACCACCCCTTGATGTTTTTCTCACTCCTACTAGTGAATCTAATGTAACACACACCCATACAATGCGCACCACCCCGTGATGTTTTTCTCACTCCTACTAGTGAATCTAATGTAACACACATCCATACAATGCGCACCACCCCGTGATGTATTTCTCACTCCTACTAGTGAATCTAATGTAACACACACCCATACAATGCGCACCACCCCTTGATGTTTTTCTCACTCCTACTAGTGAATCTAATGTAACACACACCCATACAATGCGCACCACCCCGTGATGTTTTTCTCACTCCTTCTTGTGAATCTAATGTAACACACACCCATACAATGCGCACCACCCCCTGATGTTTTTCTCACTCCTACTAGTGAATGTAATGTAACACACACCCATACAATGCGCACCACCCCGTGATGTTTTTCTCACTAATACTAGTGAATGTAATATAACACACACCCATACAATGCGCACCACCCCGTGATGTTTTTCTCACTCCTACTGGAGAATGTAATGTAACACACACCCATACAATGCGCACCACCCCGTGATGTTTTTCTCACTCCTACTAGTGAATCTATGTAACACACACCCATACAATGCGCACCACCCCGTGATGTTTTTCTCACTCCTACTAGTGAATCTATGTAACACACACCCATACAATGCGCACCACCCCGTGATGTTTTTCTCACTCCTACTGGTGAATCAAATGTAAAACACACCCATACAATGCGCACCACCCCGTGATGTTTTTCTCACTCCTACTGGTGAATCTAATGTAACACACACCCATATAATGCGCACCACCCCGTGATGTTTTTCTCACTCCTACTAGTGAATGTAATGTAACACACACCCATACAATGCGCACCACCCCGTGATGTTTTTCTCACCCCTACTAGTGAATCTAATATAACACACACCCATACAATGCGCACCACCCCGTGATGTTTTTCTCACCCCTACTAGTGAATCTAATGTAACACACACCCATACAATGCGCAACGCCCCGTGATGTTTTTCTCACTCCTACTAGTGAATCTAATGTAACACACACCCATACAATGCGCACCACCCCGTGATGTTTTTCTCACTCCTACTAGTGAATCTAATGTAACACACACCCATACAATGCGCACCACCCCTTGATGTTTTTCTCACTCCTACTAGTGAATCTAATGTAACACACACCCATACAATGCGAACCACCCCGTGATGTTTTTCTCACTCCTACTAGTGAATCTAATGTAACACACATCCATACAATGCGCACCACCCCGTGATGTATTTCTCACTCCTACTAGTGAATCTAATGTAACACACACCCATACAATGCGCACCACCCCTTGATGTTTTTCTCACTCCTACTAGTGAATCTAATGTAACACACACCCATACAATGCGCACCACCCCGTGATGTTTTTCTCACTCCTTCTTGTGAATCTAATGTAACACACACCCATACAATGCGCACCACCCCGTGATGTTTTTCTCACTCCTACTAGTGAATGTAATGTAACACACACCCATACAATGCGCACCACCCCGTGATGTTTTTCTCACTAATACTAGTGAATGTAATGTAACACACACCCATACAATGCGCACCACCCCGTGATGTTTTTCTCACTCCTACTGGAGAATGTAATGTAACACACACCCATACAATGCGCACCACCCCGTGATGTTTTTCTCACTCCTACTAGTGAATTTATGTAACACACACCCATACAATGCGCACCACCCCGTGATGTTTTTCTCACTCCTACTAGTGAATCTATGTAACACACACCCATACAATGCGCACCACCCCGTGATGTTTCTCTCACTCCTACCAGGGAATCTAATGTAACACACACCCATACAATGCGCACCACCCCGTGATGTTTTTCTCACTCCTACTAGTGAATCTAATGTAACACACACCCATACAATGCGCACCACCCCGTGATGTTTTTCTCACTCCTACTAGTGAATCTAATGTAACACACACCCATACAATGCGCACCACCCCGTGATGTTTTTCTCACTCCTACTAGTGAATCTAATGTAACACACACCCATACAATGCGCACCACCCTGTGATGTTTTTCTCACTCCTACTAGTGAATCTAATGTAACACACACCCATACAATGCGCACCACCCCGTGATGTTTTTCTCACTCCTACTAGTGAATCTAATGTAACACACACCCATACAATGCGCACCACCCCGTGATGTTTCTCTCACTCCTACTAGTGAATCTAATGTAACACACACCCATACAATGCGCACCACCCCGTGATGTTTTTCTCACTCCTACTAGTGAATCTAATGTAACACACACCCATACAATGCGCACCACCCCGTGATGTTTTTCTCACTCCTACTAGTGAATCTATGTAACACACACCCATACAATGCGCACCACCCCGTGATGTTTTTCTCACTCCTACTAGTGAATCTATGTAACACACACCCATACAATGCGCACCACCCCGTGATGTTTTTCTCACTCCTACTAGGGAATGTAATGTAACACACACCCAAACAATGCGCACCACCCCATGATGTTTTTCTCACTCCTACTAGTGAATGTAATGTAACACACACCCATACAATGCGCACCACCCCGTGATGTTTTTCTCACTCCTACTAGTGAATCTAATGTAACACACACCCATACAATGCGCACCACCCCGTGATGTTTTTCTCACTCCTAGTAGTGAATCTAATGTTACACACACCCATACAATGCGCACCACCCCGTGATGTTTTTCTCACTCCTACTAGTGAATCTAATGTAACACACACCCATACAATGCGCACCACCCCGTGATGTATTTCTCACTCCTACTAGTGAATGTAATGTAACACACACCCATACAATGCGCACCACCCCGTGATGTTTTTCTCACTCCTACTAGTGAATCTAATGTAACACACACCCATACAATGCGCACCACCCCGTGATGTTTTTCTCACTCCTACTAGTGAATCTAATGTAACACACAACCATACAATGCGCACCACCCCGTGATGTTTTTCTCACTCCTACTAGTGAATCTAATGTAACACACACCCATACAATGCGCACCACCCCGTGATGTTTTTCTCACTCCTACTAGTGAATCTAATGTAACACACACCCATACAATGCGCACCACCCCGTGATGTTTCTCTCACTCCTACTAGTGAATCTAATGTAACACACACCCATACAATGCGCACCACCCCGTGTTTTTCTCACTCCTACTAGTGAATCTAATGTAACACACACCCATACAATGCGCACCACCCCGTGATGTTTTTCTCACTCCTACTAGTGAATCTAATGTAACACACACCCATACAATGCGCACCACCCCGTGATGTTTTTCTCACTCCTACTAGTGAATCTATGTAACACACACCCATACAATGCGCACCACCCCGTGATGTTTTTCTCACTCCTACTAGTGAATGTAATGTAACACACACCCATACAATGCGCACCACCCCGTGATGTTTTTCTCACTCCTACTAGTGAATCTAATGTACACACACCCATACAATGCGCACCACCCCGTGATGTTTTTCTCACTCCTACTAGTGAATCTAATGTAACACACACCCATACAATGCGCACCACCCCGTGATGTATTTTCTCACTCCTACTAGTGAATCTAATGTAACACACACCCATACAATGCGCACCACCCCGTGATGTTTTTCTCACTCCTACTAGTGAATCTAATGTAACACACACCCATACAATGCGCACCACCCCGTGATGTTTTTCTCACTCCTACTAGTGAATCTAATGTAACACACACCCATACAATGCGCACCACCCCGTGATGTTTTTCTCACTCCTACTAGTGAATCTAATGTAACACACAACCATACAATGCGCACCACCCCGTGATGTTTTTCTCACTCCTACTAGTGAATCTAATGTAACACACACCCATACAATGCGCACCACCCCGTGATGTTTTTCTCACTCCCACTAGTGAATCTAAATGTAACACACACCCAATACACATGCGCACCACCCAGTGATGTTTTTTCTCACTCCCATATCT
>NW_026947948.1:0-73000 GCF_034190915.1 Cavia porcellus
TGACCTCCCCATGCTGACCACCCCGCTGTGCTTTTCTCCATCCTACATTGCCACTCACTGCCTATCCTAATTCAGACACTCCGATTCACACCACCCGTGATATTTTGATCACTCCTACTAGTGAATGTAATGTAACACACACCCATACAATGCGCACCACCCCGCGATGATTTTCAGAAACCTATCCAACATTGCGACTGCATGTACCCTGACCTCTCCATGCTGACCAGCTCGCGGTGCTTTTCTCCATCCTACATTGCCACTCACTGCCTATCCTAATTCAGACTCTCCGATTCACCCCACCCCCTGATGTTTTTCTCAATCCTATAGTGAATGTAATGTAACACACACCCATAAAATGCGCACCACCCCGTGATGTTTTTGTCACTCCTAGTAGTGAATGTAATGTAACACACACCCATGCAATGCGCACCATCCCGTGATGTTTTTCTCACTCCTACTAGTGAATGTAATGTAACACACACCCATACAATGCGCACCACCCCGCCATGTTTTTCAGAAACCTATCCTACATTGCCACTGCATTTTCCCTGACCTCCTCATGCTGACCACCCGCGGTGCTTTTCTCCATCCTACATTGCCACTCACTGCCTATCCTAATTCAGACACTCGAATTCACACCACCCTGTGATGTTTTTCTCACTCCTACTAGTGAATGTAATGTAACACACACCCATACAATTCGCACCACCCCATGATGTTTTTCAGAAACCTATCCTACATTGCCACTGCATGTACCCTGACCTCCCCATGCTGACCACCTCGCGGTGCTTTTCTCCATCCTACATTGCCACTCACTGCCTATCCTAATTCAGACTCTCCGAATCACACCACCCCGTGATGTTTTTCTCACTCCTAGTAGTGAATGTAATGTAACACACACCCATACAATGAGCACAACCCCGTGAGGTTTTTCTCACTCCTACTAGTAAATGTAATGTTACACACACCCATACAATGCGCACCACCCTGTGATGTTTTTCTCACTCCTACTAGTGAATGTAATGTAACACACACCCATACAATGCGCACCACCCCGCGATGTTTTTCAGAAAACTATCCTACATTGCCACTGCATGTTCCCTGACCTCCCCATGCTGACCACCCCGCGGTGCTTTTCTCCATCATACATTGCCACTCACTGCCTATCCTAATTCAGACCTTCCGATTCACACCACCCCGTGATGTTTTTCTCACTCCTACTAGTGAATGTAAGGTAACACACACCCATACAATGCGCACCACCCCGTGATGTATTTCTCACTCCTACTAGTGAATGTAATGTAACACACACCTATACAATGCGCACCACCCCGTGATGTTTTTCTCACTCCTACTACTGAATGTAATGTAACACACACCCATACAATGCGCACCACCCCGCGATGTTTTTCAAAAACCTATCCTACATTGCCACTGCATGTTCCCTGACCTCCCCATGCTGACCACCCCGCGGTGCTTTTCTCCATCCTACATTGCACTCACTGCCTATCCTAATTCAGACCCTCCGATTCACACCACCCCGTGATGTTTTTCTCACTCCTACCAGTGAATGTAATGTAACAGACACCCATACAATGCGCACCACCCCGAGATGTTTTTCTCACTCCTACTAGTGAATGTAATGTAACACACATCAATACAATGCGCACCACCCCGCGATGTTTTTCAGAAACCTATCCTACATTGCCAGTGCATGTTCCCTGACCTCCCCATGCTGACCTCCCCGCGGTGCTTTTCTCCATCCTACATTGCCACTCACTGCCTATCCTAATTCAGGCCTCCCGATTCACACCACCTCGTGATGTTTTTCTTACTCCTACTAGTGAATGTAATGTAACACACACCCATACAATGCACACCACCACGTGATGTTTTTCACACTCCTACTAGTGAATGTAATGTAACAGACACCCATACAATGCGCACCACCCCGTGATGTTTTTCTCACTCCTACGAGTGAATGTAATGTAACACACACCCATACAATGCGCACCACCCCGTGATGTTTTTCTCACTCCGACTAGTGATTGTAATGTAACACACACCCATACAATGCGCACCACCCCACGATGATTTTCAGAAACCTATCCTACATTGCCACTGCATGTTCCCTGACCTCCCCATGCTGACCACCCCGCGGTGCTTTACTCCATTCTACATTGCCACTCACTGCCTATCCTAATTCAGACCCTCCGATTCACACCACCCCGTGATGTTTTTCTCACTCCTACTAGTGAATGTAATGTAACACACACCCATACAATGCGCACTACCCCGTGATGTTTTTCTCACTCCTACTAGTGAATGTAATGTAACACACACCAATACAATGCGCACCACCCCGCGATGTTTTTCAGAAACCTATCCTACATTGCCACTGCATGTTCTCTGACCTCCCCATGCTGAGCACCCCGCGGTGCTTTTCTCCATCCTACATTGCCATTCACTGCCTATCCTAATTCAGACCCTCCGATTCACACCACCCCGTGATGTTTTTCTCACTCCTACTAGTGAATGTAATGTAACACACACCCATACAATGCGCACCACCCCGTGTTGTTTTTCTCACTCCTACTAGTGAATGTAATGTAACACACAACCATACAATGCGCACCACCCCGTGATGATTTTCTCACTCTTACTAGTGAATGTAATGTAACACACACCCATACAATGCGCATCACCCCGTGATGTTTTTCTCACACCTACTAGTGAATGTAATGTAACACACACCCATACAATGCGCACCACCCCGTGATGTTTTTCTCACTGCTAGTAGTGAATGTAATGTAATACACACCCATACAATGCGCACCACCCCGTGATGTTTTTCTCACTCCTAGTAGTGAATGTAATGTAATACACACCCATACAATGCGCACCACCCCATGATGTTTTTCTCACTCCTACTAGTGAATGTAATGTAACACACACCCATACAATGCGCACCACCCCGCGATGTTTTTCAGAAACCTATCCTACATTGCCAGTGCATGTTCCCTGACCTCCCCATGCTGACCTCCCCGCGGTGCTTTTCTCCATCCTACATTGCCACTCACTGCCTATCCTAATTCAGGCCCTCCGATTCACACCACCCTGTGATGTTTTTCTCACTCCTACTAGTGAATGTAATGTAACACACACCCATACAATGCGCATCACCCCGTGATGTTTTTCTCACTCCTACTAGTGAATGTAATGTAACACACACACATACAATGCGCATCACCCCGTGATGTTTTTTCACTCCTACTACTGAATGTAATGTAACACACACCCATACAATGCGCACCACCCCGTGATATTTTTCTCACTCCTACTAGTGAATGTAATGTAACACACACCCATACAATGCGCACCACCCCGTGATGTTTTTCTCACTCCTACTAGTGAATGTAATGTAACACACACCCATACAATGCGCACCACCCCGTGATGTTTTTCTCACTCCTACTAGTGAATGTAATGTAACACACACCCATACAATGCGCACCACCCCGTGATGTTTTTCTCACTCCTACTAGTGAATGTAATGTAACACACACCCATACAATGCGCACCACCCCGCGATGATTTTCAGAAACCTGTCCTACATTGCCACTGCATGTTCCGTGACCTCCCCATGCTGACGACCCCGCGGTGCTTTACTCCATCCTTCATTGCTACTCACTGCCTATCCTAATTTAGACCCTCCGATTCACACCACCCCGTGATGTTTTTCTCACTCCTACTAGTGAATGTAATGTAACACACACCCATACAATGCGCACCACCCCGTGATGTTTTTCTCACTCCTACTAGTGAATGTAATGTAACACACACCCATACAATGCACACCACCTCGCGATGTTTTTCAGAAACCTATCCTACATTGCCACTGCATGTTCCCTGTCCTCCCCATGCTGACCACGCCGCGGTGCTTTTCTCTATCCTACATTGCCACTCACTGCCTATCCTAATTCAGACCCCCCGATTCACACCACCCCGTGATGTTTTTCTCACTCCTACTAGTGAATGTAATGTAACACACACCCATACAATGCGCACCACCCCATGATGTTTTTCTCACTCCTACTAGTGAATGTAATGTAACACACAACCATACAATGCACACCACCCCGTGATGTTTTTCAGAAACCTATCCTACATTGCCACTGCATGTTCCCTGACCTCCCCATGCTGACCACGCCGCGGTGCTTTTCTCTATCCTACATTGCCACTCACTGCCTATCCTAATTCAGACCCTCCGATTCACACCACCCCGTGTTGTTTTTCTCACTCCTACTAGGGAATGTAAAGTAACACAGACCCATACAATGCGCACCACCCCACCATGTTTTTCAGAAAACTATCCTACATTGCCACTGCATGTTCCCTGACCTACCCATGCTGACGACCCCGCAGTGCTTTTCTCCATCCTACATTGCCCCTCACTGCCTATCCTAATACAGACCCTCCGAATCACACCACCCCGTGATGTTTTTCTCACTCCTACTAGTGAATGAAATGTAACACACACCCATACAATGCGCACCACCCCGCCATGTTTTTCTCACTCCAACTAGTGAATGTAATGTAACACACATCCATACAATGCGCACCTCCCCGTGATGTTTTTCTCACTCCTACTAGTGAATGTAATGTAACACACACCCATACAATGCACAGCACCCCACGATGTTTTTCAGAAACCTATCCTACATTACCACTGCATGTTCCCTGACCTCCCCATGCTGACCACCCCGCGGTGCTTTTCTCCATCCTACATTGCCACTCACTGCCTATCCTAATTCAGACCCTCCGATTCACACCACCCCGTGATGATTTTCTCACTCCTACCAGTGAATGTAATGTAACACACACCCATACAATGCGCACCACCCCGAGATGTTTTTCTCACTCCTACTAGTGAATGTAATGTAACACACACCCATACAATGCGCACCACCCCGCGATGTTTTTCAGAAACCTATCCTACATTGCCAGTGCATGTTCCCTGACCTCCCCATGCTGACCTCCCCGCGGTGCTTTTCTCCATCCTACATTGCCACTCACTGCCTATCCTAATTCAGGCCCTCCGATTCACACCACCCCGTGATGTTTTTCTCACTCCTACTAGTGAATGTAATGTAACACACACCCATAAAATGCGCATCACCCCGTGATGTTTTTCTCACTCCTACTAGTGAATGTAATGTAACACACACACATACAATGCGCATCACCCCGTGATGTTTTTTCACTCCTACTACTGAATGTAATGTAACACACACCCATACAATGCGCACCACCCCGTGATATTTTTCTCACTCCTACTAGTGAATGTAACGTAACACACCCCCATACAATGCGCACCACCCCGTGATGTTTTTCTCACTCCTACTAGTGAATGTAATGTAACACACACCCATACAATGCGCACCACCCCGTGATGTTTTTCTCACTCCTACTAGTGAATGTAATGTAACACACACCCATACAATGCGCACCACCCCGTGATGTTTTTCTCACTCCTACTAGTGAATGTAATGTAACACACACCCATACAATGCGCACCACCCCGCGATGATTTTCAGAAACCTGTCCTACATTGCCACTGCATGTTCCGTGACCTCCCCATGCTGACGACCCCGCGGTGCTTTACTCCATCCTTCATTGCTACTCACTGCCTATCCTAATTTAGACCCTCCGATTCACACCACCCCGTGATGTTTTTCTCACTCCTACTAGTGAATGTAATGTAACACACACCCATACAATGCGCACCACCCCGTGATGTTTTTCTCACTCCTACTAGTGAATGTAATGTAACACACACCCATACAATGCACACCACCTCGCGATGTTTTTCAGAAACCTATCCTACATTGCCACTGCATGTTCCCTGACCTCCCCATGCTGACCACGCCGCGGTGCTTTTCTCTATCCTACATTGCCACTCACTGCCTATCCTAATTCAGACCCCCCGATTCACACCACCCCGTGATGTTTTTCTCACTCCTACTAGGGAATGTAAAGTAACACAGACCCATACAATGCGCACCACCCCGCGATGTTTTTCAGAAAACTATCCTACATTGCCACTGCATGTTCCCTGACCTCCCCATGCTGACTACCCCGCAGTGCTTTTCTCCATCCTACATTGCCACTCACTGCCTAGCCTAATTCAGACCCTCCGATTCACACCACCCCGTGATGTTTTTCTCACTCCTACTAGTGAATGAAATGTAACACACACCCATACAATGCGCACCACCGCGCCATGTTTTTCTCACTCCTATAGTGAATGTAATGTAACACACACCCATACAATGCGCACCACCCCGTGATGTTTTTCTCACTCCTACCAGTGAATGTAATGTAACACACACCCATACAATGCACAGCACCCCGCGATGCTTTTCAGAAACCTATCCTACTTTGCCACTGCATGTTCCCTGACCTCCCCATGCTGACCACCCCGCGGTGCTTTTCTCCATCCTACATTGCCACTCACTGCCTATCCTAATTCAGACCCTCCGATTCACACCACCCCGTGATGATTTTCTCATTCCTACTAGGGGATGTAATGTAACACACACCCATACAATGCGCACCACCCCGCGATGTTTTTCAGAAAACTATCCTACATTGCCACTGCATGTTCCCTGACCTTCCCATGCTGACCACCCCGCGGTGCTTTTCTTCATCCTACATTGCCACTCACTGCCTATCCAAATTCAGACCCTCCGATTCACACCACCCCGTGATGTTTTTCTCACTCCTACTAGTGAATGTAATGTAACACACACCCCTACAATGCGCACCACCCCGTGATGTTTTTCTCACTCCTACTAGTGAATGTAATGTAACACACACCCATACAATGCGCACCACCCCGTGATGTTTTTCTCACTTCTTCTAGTGAATGTAATGTAACACACACCCATACAATGCACACAACACCGCGATGTTTTTCAGAAACCTATCCTACATTGCCACTGCATGTTTCCTGACCTCCCCATGCTGACCACGCCGCGGTGCTTTTCTCCATCCTATATTGCCACTCACTGCCTATCCTAATTCAGACCCTCCGATTCACACCACCCCATGATGTTTTTCTCACTCCTACTAGGGAATGTAAAGTAACACAGACCCATACAATGCGCACCACCCCGCGATGTTTTTCAGAAAACTATCCTACATTGCCACTGCATGTTCCCTGACCTCCCCATGCTGACCACCCCGCGGTGATTTTCTTCATCCTACATCGCCACTCACTGCCTATACTAATTCAGACCCTCTGATTCACACCACCCCGCCATGTTTTTCTCACTCCTACTAGTGAATGTAATGTAACACACACCCATACAATGCGCACCACCCTGTGATGTTTTTCTCACTCCTACTAGTGAATGTAATGTAACAAACACCCATACAATGCACAGCACCCCGCGATGTTTTTCAGAAACCTATCCTACATTGCCACTGCATGTTCCCTGACCTCCCCATGCTGACCACCCCGCGGTGTTTTCTCCATCCTACGTTGCCACTCACTGCCTATCCTAATTCAGACCATCCGATTCACACCACCCCGTGATGTTTTTCTCACTCCTAATAGGGAATGTAATGTAACACACAGCCATACAATGGGCACCACCCCGTGATGTATTTCTCACTCCTACTAGTGAATGTAATGTAACACACACCCATACAATGCGCAACACCCCGTGATGTTTTTCTCACTCCGACTAGTGAATGTAATGTAACACACACCCGTACAATGCGCACCACCCCGCGTTGATTTTCAGAAACCTATCCTACATTGCCACTGCATGTTCCCTGACCTCCCCATGCTGACCACCCCGCGGTGCTTTACTCCATTCTACATTGCCACTCACTGCCTATCCTAATTAAGACCCTCCGATTCACACCACCCCTTGATGTTTTTCTCACTCCTACTAGTGAATGTAATATAACACACACCCATACAATGCGCACCACCCCGTGATGTATTTCTCACTCCTACTAGTGAATGAAATGTAACACACACCCATACAATGCGCACCACCCCGTGATGTTTTTCTCACTCCTACTACTGAATGTAATGTAACACACACCCATACAATGCGCACCACCCCGCGATGTTTTTCAGAAACCTATCCTACATTGCCACTGCATATTCCCTGACCTCCGCATGCTGACCACCCCGCGGTGCTTTTCTCCATCCTACATTGCACTCACTGCCTATCCTAATTCAGACGCTCCGATTCACACCACCCCGTGATGTTTTTCTCACTCCTTCCAGTGAATGTAATGTAACACACACCCATACAATGCGCACCACGCCGTGATGTTTTTCTCACTCCTACTAGTGAATGTAATGTAACACACAGCCATACAAGGCGCACCACCCCGCGAAGTTTTTCAGAAACCTATCCTACATTGCCAGTGCATGTTCCCTGTCCTCCCCATGCTGACGACCCCGCGGTGCTTTACTCCATCCTACATTGCCACTCACTGCCTATCCTAATTCAGACCCTCCGATTCACACCACCCCGTGATGTTTTTCTCACTCCTACTAGTGAATGTAATGTAACACACACCCACACAATGCGCACCACCCCGTGATATTTTTCTCACTCCTACTAGTGAATGTAATGTAACACACACCCATACAATGTGCACCACCCCGAGATATTTTTCAGAAACCTATCCTACATTGCCACTGCATGTTCCCTGACCTCCCCATGCTGACCACCACGCGATGCTTTTCTCCATCCTACATGTCCACTCACTGCCTATCCTAATTCAGACCCTCCGATTCACACCACCCTGTGATGATTTTCTCACTCCTACTAGTGAATGCAATGTAACACACACCCATACAATGCGCCCCACCCCATGATGTTTTTCTCACTCCTACTAGTGAATGTAATGTAACACACACCCATACAATGCGCACCATCCCCTGATGTTTTTCTCACTCCTACTAGTGAATGTAATATAACACACACCAGTACAATGCGCACCACCCCGTGATGTTTTTCTCACTCCTATTAGTGAATGTAATGTAACACACACCGGTACAATGCGCACCACCCCGTGATGTTTTTCTCACTCCTACTAGTGAATGTAATGTAACACACACCCATACAATGCGCACCACCCCGTGATGTTTTTCTCACTCCTACTAGTGAATGTAAAGTAACACACACCCATACAATGCGCACCACCCCGTGATGTTTTTCTCACTCCTATTAGTGAATGTAATGTAACACACACCCATACAATGCGCACCACCCCGTGATGTTTTTCTCACTGCTACTAGTGAATCTAATGTAACACACACCCATACAATGCGCACCACCCCTTGATGTTTTTCTCACTCCTACTAGTGAATGTAATGTAACACACCCCCCCATACAATGCGCACCACCCCGCGATGTTTTTCAGAAACCTATCCTACATTGCCACTACATGTTCCCTGAACTCCCCATGCTGACCACCCCGCGGTGCTTTTCTCCATCCTACATTGCCACTCACTGCCTATCCTTATTCAGACACTCCGATTCACACTACCCCGTGATGTTTTTCTAACTCCTACTAGTGAATGTAATGTAACACACACCCATACAATGCGCACCACCCCGTGATGTTTTTCTCACTCCTACTAGTGAATGTAATGTAACACACACCCATACAATGCGCACCACGCAGCGATGTTTTTCAGAATCCTATCCTACTTTGCCACAGTATGTTCCCTGACCTCCCAATTCTGACCACCCCTCGGTGCTTTTCTCCATTCTACATTGCCACTCACTGCCTATCCTAATTCAGACCATCTGATTCACAGCACCCCGTGATGTTTTTCTCACTCCTACTAGTGAATGTAATGTAACACACACCCATACAATGCGCACCACCCCGCGAAGTTTTTCAGAAACCTATCCTACATTGCCACTGCATGTACCCTGACCTCCCCATGCTGACCACCTCGCGGTGCTTTTCTCCATCCTACATTGCCACTCACTGCCTATCCTAATTCAGACTCTCCGATTCACACCACCCCGTGATGTTTTTCTCACTCTTAGTAGTGAAGGTAATGTAACACACACCCATACAATGCGCACCACCCCGTGATGTTTTTCTCACTCCTGGTAGTGAATGTAATGTAACACACACCCATGCAATGCGCACCACCCCGTGATGTTTTTCTCACTCCTACTAGTGAATGTAATGTAACACACACCCATACAATGCACACCACCCCGCGATGTTTTTCAGAAACCTATCCTACATTGCCACTGCATGTTCCCTGACCTCCCCATGCTGACCACCCCGCGGTGCTTTTCTCCATTCTACATTGCCACTCACTGGCTATCCTAATTCAAACCCTCCGATTCACACCACCCCGTGATGTTTTTCTCACTCCTACTAGTGAATGTAATGTAACACACACCCATACAATGCGCACAACCCCGTGATGTTTTTCTCACTCCTACTAGTAAATGTAATGTTACACACACCCATACAATGCGCACCACCCCCTGATGTTTTTCTCACTCCTACTAGTGAATGTAATGTAACACACACCCATACAATGCGCACCACCCCGCGATGTTTTTCAGAAACCTATCCTACATTGCCACTGCTTGTTCCCTGACCTCCCCATGCTGACCACCCCGCTGTGCTTTTCTCCATCCTACATTGCCACTCACTGCCTATCCTAATTCAGACACTCCGATTCACACCACCCGTGATGTTTTGATCACGCCTACTAGTGAATGTAATGTAACACACACCCATACAATGCGCACCACCCCGCGATGATTTTCAGAAACCTATCCAACATTGCCACTGCATGTACCCTGACCTCTCCATGCTGACCAGCTCGCGGTGCTTTTCTCCATCCTACATTGCCACTCACTGCCTATCCTAATTCAGACTCTCCGATTCACCCCACCCCCTGATGTTTTTCTCACTCCTATAGTGAATGTAATGTAACACACACCCATACAATGCGCACCACCCCGTGATGTTTTTCTCACTCCTAGTAGTGAATGTAATGTAACACACACCCATGCAATGCGCACCATCCCGTGATGTTTTTCTCACTCCTACTAGTGAATGTAATGTAACACACACCCATACAATGCGCACCACCCCGCCATGTTTTTCAGAAACCTATCCTACATGGCCACTGCATTTTCCCTGACCTCCTCATGCTGACCACCCGTGGTGCTTTTCTCCATCCTACATTGCCACTCACTGCCTATCCTAATTCAGACACTCGAATTCACACCACCCCGTGATGTTTTTCTCACTCCTACTAGTGAATGTAATGTAACACACACCCATACAATTCGCACCACTCCGTGATGTTTTTCAGAAACCTATCCTACATTGCCACTGCATGTACCCTGACCTCCCCATGCTGACCACCTCGCGGTGCTTTTCTCCATCCTACATTGCCACTCACTGCCAATCCTAATTCAGACTCTCCGATTCACACCACCCCGTGATGTTTTTCTCACTCCTAGTAGTGAATGTAATGTAACACACACCCATACAATGAGCACAACCCCGTGATGTTTTTCTCACTCCTACTAGTAAATGTAATGTTACACACACCCATACAATGCGCACCACCCTGTGATGTTTTTCTCACCCCTACTAGTGAATGTAATGTAACACACACCCATACAATGCGCACCACCCCGCGATGTTTTTCAGAAACCTATCCTACATTGCCACTGCATGTTCCCTGACCTCCCCATGCTGACCACCCCGCGGTGCTTTTCTCCATCATACATTGCCACTCACTGCCTATCCTAATTCAGACCTTCCGATTCACACCACCCCGTGATGTTTTTCTCACTCCTACTAGTGAATGTAAGGTAACACACACCCATACAATGCGCACCACCCCGTGATGTATTTCTCACTCCTACTAGTGAATGTAATGTAACACACACCTATACAATGCGCACCACCCCGTGATGTTTTTCTCACTCCTACTACTGAATGTAATGTAACACACACCCATACAATGCGCACCACCCCGCGATGTTTTTCAAAAACCTATCCTACATGCCACTGCATGTTCCCTGACCTCCCCATGCTGACCACCCCGCGGTGCTTTTCTCCATCCTACATTGCACTCACTGCCTATCCTAATTCAGACCCTCCGATTCACACCACCCCGTGATGTTTTTCTCACTCCTACCAGTGAATGTAATGTAACACACACCCATACAATGCGCACCACCCCGAGATGTTTTTCTCACTCCTACTAGTGAATGTAATGTAACACACATCAATACAATGCGCACCACCCCGCGATGTTTTTCAGAAACCTATCCTACGTTGCCAGTGCATGTTCCCTGACCTCCCCATGCTGACCTCCCCGCGGTGCTTTTCTCCATCCTACATTGCCACTCATTGCCTATCCTAATTCAGGCCCTCCGATTCACACCACCTCGTGATGTTTTTCTCACTCCTACTAGTGAATGTAATGTAACACACACCCATACAATGCACACCACCACGTGATGTTTTTCACACTCCTACTAGTGAATGTAATGTAACAGACACCCATACAATGCGCACCACCCCGTGATGTTTTTCTCACTCCTACGAGTGAATGTAATGTAACACACACCAATACAATGCGCACCACCCCGTGATGTTTTTCTCACTCCGACTAGTGATTGTAATGTAACACACACCCATACAATGCGCACCACCCCACGATGATTTTCAGAAACCTATCCTACATTGCCACTGCATGTTCCCTGACCTCCCCATGCTGACCACCCCGCGGTGCTTTACTCCATTCTACATTGCCACTCACTGCCTATCCTAATTCAGACCCTCCGATTCACACCACCCCGTGATGTTTTTCTCACTCCTACTAGTGAATGTAATGTAACACACACCCATACAATGCGCACTACCCCGTGATGTTTTTCTCACTCCTACTAGTGAATGTAATGTAACACACACCAATACAATGCGCACCACCCCGCGATCTTTTTCAGAAACCTATCCTACATTGCCACTGCATGTTCTCTGACCTCCCCATGCTGAGCACCCCGCGGTGCTTTTCTCCATCCTACATTGCCATTCACTGCCTATCCTAATTCAGACCCTCCGATTCACACCACCCCGTGATGTTTTTCTCACTCCTACTAGTGAATGTAATGTAACACACACCCATACAATGCGCACCACCCCGTGATGTTTTTCTCACTCCTACTAGTGAATGTAATGTTACACACACCCATACAATCCGCACCACCCCGTGATGATTTTCTCACTCCTACTAGTGAATGTAATGTAACACACACCCATACAATGCGCATCACCCCGTGATGTTTTTCTCACACCTACTAGTGAATGTAATGTAACACACACCCATATAATGGGCACCACCCCGTGATATTTTTCTCACTCCTACTAGTGAATGTAATGTAACACACACCCATACAATGCGCACCACCCCATGATGTTTTTCTCACTCCTACTAGTGAATGTAATGTAACACACACCCATACAATGCGCAACACCCCGCGATGATTTTCAGAAACCTGTCCTACATTGCCACTGCATGTTCCCTGACCTCCCCATGCTGACGACCTCGCGGTGCTTTACTCCATCCTTCATTGCCACTCACTGCCTATCGTAATTTAGACCCTCCGATTCACACCACCCCGTGATGTTTTTCTCACTCCTACTAGTGAATTTAATGTAACACACACCCATACAATGCGCACCACCCCATGATGTTTTTCTCACTCCTACTAGTGAATGTAATGTAACACACAACCATACAATGCACACCACCCCGTGATGTTTTTCAGAAACCTATGTTACATTGCCACTGCATGTTCCCTGACCTCCCCATGCTGACCACGCCGCGGTGCTTTTCTCTATCCTACATTGCCACTCACTGCCTATCCTAATTCAGACCCTCCGATTCACACCACCCCGTGTTGTTTTTCTCACTTCTACTAGGGAATGTAAAGTAACACAGACCCATACAATGCGCACCACCCCACCATGTTTTTCAGAAAACTATCCTACATTGCCACTGCATGTTCCCTGACCTACCCATGCTGACGACCCCGCAGTGCTTTTCTCCATCCTACATTGCCCCTCACTGCCTATCCTAATTCAGACCCTCCGAATCACACCACCCCGTGATGTTTTTCTCACTCCTACTAGTGAATGAAATGTAACACACACCCATACAATGCGCACCACCCCGCCATGTTTTTCTCACTCCAACTAGTGAATGTAATGTAACACACACCCATACAATGCACAGCACCCCACGATGTTTTTCAGAAACCTATCCTACATTGCCACTGCATGTTCCCTGACCTCCCCATGCTGACCACCCCGCGGTGCTTTTCTCCATCCTACATTGCCACTCACTGCCTATCCTAATTCAGACCCTCCGATTCACACCACCCCGTGATGATTTTCTCACTCCTACCAGTGAATGTAATGTAACACACACCCATACAATGCGCACCACCCCGAGATGTTTTTCTCACTCCTACTAGTGAATATAATGTAACACACACCCATACAATGCGCACCACCCCGCGATGTTTTTCAGAAACCTATCCTACATTGCCAGTGCATGTTCCCTGACCTCCCCATGCTGACCTCCCCGCGGTGCTTTTCTCCATCCTACATTGCCACTCACTGCCTATCCTAATTCAGGCCCTCCGATTCACACCACCCCGTGATGTTTTTCTCACTCCTACTAGTGAATGTAATGTAACACACACCCATACAATGCGCATCACCCCGTGATGTTTTTCTCACTCCTACTAGTGAATGTAATGTAACACACACACATACAATGCGCATCACCCCGTGATGTTTTTTCACTCCTACTAGTGAATGTAATGTAACACACACCCATACAATGCGCCCCACCCCGTGATATTTTTCTCACTCCTACTAGTGAATGTAATGTAACACACACCCATACAATGCGCACCACCCCGTGATGTTTTTCTCACTCCTACTAGTGAATGTAATGTAACACACACCCATACAATGCGCACCACCCCGTGATGTTTTTCTCACTCCTACTAGTGAATGTAATGTAACACACACCCATACAATGCGCACCACCCCGTGATGTTTTTCTCACTCCTACTAGTGAATGTAATGTAACACACACCCATACAATGCGCACCACCCCGCGATGATTTTCAGAAACCTGTCCTACATTGCCACTGCATGTTCCGTGACCTCCCCATGCTGACGACCCCGCGGTGCTTTACTCCATCCTTCATTGCTACTCACTGCCTATCCTAATTTAGACCCTCCGATTCACACAACCCCGTGATGTTTTTCTCAATCCTATAGTGAATGTAATGTAACACACACCCATAAAATGCGCACCACCCCGTGATGTTTTTCTCACTCCTACTAGTGAATGTAATGTAACACACACTCATACAATGCGCACCACCCCGTGATGTTTTTCTCACTCCTACTAGTGAATGTAATGTAACACACACCCATACAATGCACACCACCTCGCGATGTTTTTCAGAAACCTATCCTACATTGCCACTGCATGTTCCCTGACCTCCCCATGCTGACCACGCCGCGGTGCTTTTCTCTATCCTACATTGCCACTCACTGCCTATCCTAATTCAGACCCCCCGATTCACACCACCCCGTGATGTTTTTCTCACTCCTACTAGGGAATGTAAAGTAACACAGACCCATACAATGCGCACCACCCCGCGATGTTTTTCAGAAAACTATCCTACATTGCCACTGCATGTTCCCTGACCTACCCATGCTGACTACCCCGCAGTGCTTTTCTCCATCCTACATTGCCACTCACTGCCTATCCTAATTCAGACCCTCCGATTCACACCACCCCGTGATGTTTTTCTCACTCCTACTAGTGAATGAAATGTAACACACACCCATACAATGCGCACCACCGCGCCATGTTTTTCTCACTCCTACTAGTGAATGTAATGTAACACACACCCATACAATGCGCACCACCCCGTGATGTTTTTCTCACTCCTACTAGTGAATGTAATGTAACACACACCCATACAATGCACAGCACCCCGCGATGATTTTCAGAAACCTATCCTACATTGCCACTGCATGTTCCCTGACCTCCCCATGCTGACCACCCCGCGGTGCTTTTCTCCATCCTACATTGCCACTCACTGCCTATCCTAATTCAGACCCTCCGATTCACACCACCCCGTGATGATTTTCTCATTCCTACTAGGGAATGTAATGTAACACACACCCATACAATGCGCACCACCCCGCGATGTTTTTCAGAAAACTATCCTACATTGCCACTGCATGTTCCCTGACCTTCCCATGCTGACCACCCCGCGGTGCTTTTCTTCATCCTACATTGCCACTCACTGCCTATCCAAATTCAGACCCTCCGATTCACACCACCCCGTGATGTTTTTCTCACTCCTACTAGTGAATGTAATGTAACACACACCCCTACAATGCGCACCACCCCGTGATGTTTTTCTCACTCCTACTAGTGAATGTAATGTAACACACACCCATACAATGCGCACCACCCCGTGATGTTTTTCTCACTTCTTCTAGTGAATGTAATGTAACACACACACATACAATGCGCATCACCCCGTGATGTTTTTTCACTCCTACTAGTGAATGTAATGTAACACACACCCATACAATGCGCACCACCCCGTGATATTTTTCTCACTCCTACTAGTGAATGTAATGTAACACACACCCATACAATGCGCACCACCCCGTGATGTTTTTCTCACTCCTACTAGTGAATGTAATGTAACACACACCCATACAATGCGCACCACCCCGTGATGTTTTTCTCACTCCTACTAGTGAATGTAATGTAACACACACCCATACAATGCGCACCACCCCGTGATGTTTTTCTCACTCCTACTAGTGAATGTAATGTAACACACACCCATACAATGCGCACCACCCCGCGATGATTTTCAGAAACCTGTCCTACATTGCCACTGCATGTTCCGTGACCTCCCCATGCTGACGACCCCGCGGTGCTTTACTCCATCCTTCATTGCTACTCACTGCCTATCCTAATTTAGACCCTCCGATTCACACCACCCCGTGATGTTTTTCTCACTCCTACTAGTGAATGTAATGTAACACACACCCATACAATGCGCACCACCCCGTGATGTTTTTCTCACTCCTACTAGTGAATGTAATGTAACACACACCCATACAATGCACACCACCTCGCGATGTTTTTCAGAAACCTATCCTACATTGCCACTGCATGTTCCCTGACCTCCCCATGCTGACCACGCCACGGTGCTTTTCTCTATCCTACATTGCCACTCACTGCCTATCCTAATTCAGACCCCCCGATTCACACCACCCCGTGATGTTTTTCTCACTCCTACTAGGGAATGTAAAGTAACACAGACCCATACAATGCGCACCACCCCGCGATGTTTTTCAGAAAACTATCCTACATTGCCACTGCATGTTCCCTGACCTCCCCATGCTGACTACCCCGCAGTGCTTTTCTCCATCCTACATTGTCACTCACTGCCTAGCCTAATTCAGACCCTCCGATTCACACCACCCCGTGATGTTTTTCTCACTCCTACTAGTGAATGAAATGTAACACACACCCATACAATGCGCACCACCGCGCCATGTTTTTCTCACTCCTACTAGTGAATGTAATGTAACACACACCCATACAATGCGCACCACCCCGTGATGTTTTTCTCACTCCTACTAGTGAATGTAATGTAACACACACCCATACAATGCACAGCACCCCGCGATGTTTTTCAGAAACCTATCCTACATTGCCACTGCATGTTCCCTGACCTCCCCATGCTGACCACCCCGCGGTGCTTTTCTCCATCCTACATTGCCACTCACTGCCTATCCTAATTCAGACCCTCCGATTCACACCACCCCGTGATGATTTTCTCATTCCTACTAGGGAATGTAATGTAACACACACCCATACAATGCGCACCACCCCGCGATGTTTTTCAGAAAACTATCCTACATTGCCACTGCATGTTCCCTGACCTTCCCATGCTGACCACCCCGCGGTGCTTTTCTTCATCCTACATTGCCACTCACTGCCTATCCAAATTCAGACCCTCCGATTCACACCACCCCGTGATGTTTTTCTCACTCCTACTAGTGAATGTAATGTAACACACACCCCTACAATGCGCACCACCCCGTGATGTTTTTCTCACTCCTACTAGTGAATGTAATGTAACACACACCCATACAATGCGCACCACCCCGTGATGTTTTTCTCACTTCTTCTAGTGAATGTAATGTAACACACACCCATACAATGCACACAACACCGCGATGTTTTTCAGAAACCTATCCTACATTGCCACTGCATGTTTCCTGACCTCCCCATGCTGACCACGCCGCGGTGCTTTTCTCCATCCTATATTGCCACTCACTGCCTATCCTAATTCAGACCCTCCGATTCACACCACCCCATGATGTTTTTCTCACTCCTACTAGGGAATGTAAAGTAACACAGACCCGTACAATGCACAGCACCCCGCGATGTTTTTCAGAAAACTATCCTACATTGCCACTGCATGTTCCCTGACCTCCCCATGCTGACCACCCCGCGGTGATTTTCTTCATCCTACATCGCCACTCACTGCCTATCCTAATTCAGACCCTCTGATTCACACCACCCCGTGATGTTTTTCTCACTCCTACTAGTGAATGTAATGTAACACACACCCATACAATGCACACCACCCCGACATGTTTTTCTCACTCCTACTAGTGAATGTAATGTAACACACACCCATACAATGCGCACCACCCCGTGATGTTTTTCTCACTCCTACTAGTGAATGTAATGTAACAAACACCCATACAATGCACAGCACCCCGCGATGTTTTTCAGAAACCTATCCTACATTGCCCCTGCATGTTCCCTGACCTCCCCATGCTGACCACCCCGCGGTGCTTTTCTCCATCCTACATTGCCACTCACTGCCTATCCTAATTCAGACCCTCCGATTCACACCACCCCGTGATGTTTTTCTCACTCCTACTAGTGAATGTAATGTAACACACACCCCTACAATGCGCACCACCCCGTGATGTTTTTCTCACTCCTACTAGTGAATGTAATGTAACACACACCCATACAATGCGCACCACCCCGTGATGTTTTTCTCACTTCTTCTAGTGAATGTAATGTAACACACACACATACAATGCGCATCACCCCGTGATGTTTTTTCACTCCTACTAGTGAATGTAATGTAACACACACCCATACAATGCGCACCACCCCGTGATATTTTTCTCACTCCTACTAGTGAATGTAATGTAACACACACCCATACAATGCGCACCACCCCGTGATGTTTTTCTCACTCCTACTAGTGAATGTAATGTAACACACACCCATACAATGCGCACCACCCCGTGATGTTTTTCTCACTCCTACTAGTGAATGTAATGTAACACACACCCATACAATGCGCACCACCCCGTGATGTTTTTCTCACTCCTACTAGTGAATGTAATGTAACACACACCCATACAATGCGCACCACCCCGCGATGATTTTCAGAAACCTGTCCTACATTGCCACTGCATGTTCCGTGACCTCCCCATGCTGACGACCCCGCGGTGCTTTACTCCATCCTTCATTGCTACTCACTGCCTATCCTAATTTAGACCCTCCGATTCACACCACCCCGTGATGTTTTTCTCACTCCTACTAGTGAATGTAATGTAACACACACCCATACAATGCGCACCACCCCGTGATGTTTTTCTCACTCCTAATAGTGAATGTAATGTAACACACACCCATACAATGCACACCACCTCGCGATGTTTTTCAGAAACCTATCCTACATTGCCACTGCATGTTCCCTGACCTCCCCATGCTGACCACGCCACGGTGCTTTTCTCTATCCTACATTGCCACTCACTGCCTATCCTAATTCAGACCCCCCGATTCACACCACCCCGTGATGTTTTTCTCACTCCTACTAGGGAATGTAAAGTAACACAGACCCATACAATGCGCACCACCCCGCGATGTTTTTCAGAAAACTATCCTACATTGCCACTGCATGTTCCCTGACCTCCCCATGCTGACTACCCCGCAGTGCTTTTCTCCATCCTACATTGTCACTCACTGCCTAGCCTAATTCAGACCCTCCGATTCACACCACCCCGTGATGTTTTTCTCACTCCTACTAGTGAATGAAATGTAACACACACCCATACAATGCGCACCACCGCGCCATGTTTTTCTCACTCCTACTAGTGAATGTAATGTAACACACACCCATACAATGCGCACCACCCCGTGATGTTTTTCTCACTCCTACTAGTGAATGTAATGTAACACACACCCATACAATGCACAGCACCCCGCGATGTTTTTCAGAAACCTATCCTACATTGCCACTGCATGTTCCCTGACCTCCCCATGCTGACCACCCCGCGGTGCTTTTCTCCATCCTACATTGCCACTCACTGCCTATCCTAATTCAGACCCTCCGATTCACACCACCCCGTGATGATTTTCTCATTCCTACTAGGGAATGTAATGTAACACACACCCATACAATGCGCACCACCCCGCGATGTTTTTCAGAAAACTATCCTACATTGCCACTGCATGTTCCCTGACCTTCCCATGCTGACCACCCCGCGGTGCTTTTCTTCATCCTACATTGCCACTCACTGCCTATCCAAATTCAGACCCTCCGATTCACACCACCCCGTGATGTTTTTCTCACTCCTACTAGTGAATGTAATGTAACACACACCCCTACAATGCGCACCACCTCGTGATGTTTTTCTCACTCCTACTAGTGAATGTAATGTAACACACACCCATACAATGCGCACCACCCCGTGATGTTTTTCTCACTTCTTCTAGTGAATGTAATGTAACACACACCCATACAATGCACACAACACCGCGATGTTTTTCAGAAACCTATCCTACATTGCCACTGCATGTTTCCTGACCTCCCCATGCTGACCACGCCGCGGTGCTTTTCTCCATCCTATATTGCCACTCACTGCCTATCCTAATTCAGACCCTCCGATTCACACCACCCCATGATGTTTTTCTCACTCCTACTAGGGAATGTAAAGTAACACAGACCCATACAATGCACAGCACCCCGCGATGTTTTTCAGAAAACTATCCTACATTGCCACTGCATGTTCCCTGACCTCCCCATGCTGACCACCACGCGGTGATTTTCTTCATCCTACATCGCCACTCACTGCCTATCCTAATTCAGACCCTCTGATTCACACCACCCCGTGATGTTTTTCTCACTCCTACTAGTGAATGTAATGTAACACACACCCATACAATGCACACCACCCCGACATGTTTTTCTCACTCCTACTAGTGAATGTAATGTAACACACACCCATACAATGCGCACCACCCCGTGATGTTTTTCTCACTCCTACTAGTGAATGTAATGTAACAAACACCCATACAATGCACAGCACCCCGCGATGTTTTTCAGAAACCTATCCTACATTGCCCCTGCATGTTCCCTGACCTCCCCATGCTGACCACCCCGCGGTGCTTTTCTCCATCCTACATTGCCACTCACTGCCTATCCTAATTCAGACCATCCGATTCACACCACCCCGTGATGTTTTTCTCACTCCTAATAGGGAATGTAATGTAACACACAGCCATACAGGGGCACCACCCCGTGATGTATTTCTCACTCCTACTAGTGAATGTAATGTAACACACACCCATACAATGCGCAACACCCCGTGATGTTTTTCTCACTCCGACTAGTGAATGTAATGTAACACACACCCATACAATGCGCACCACCCCGCGTTGATTTTCAGAAACCTATCCTACATTGCCACTGCATGTTCCCTGACCTCCCCATGCTGACCACCCCGCGGTGCTTTACTCCATTCTACATTGCCACTCACTGCCTATCCTAATTCAGACCCTCCGATTCACACCACCCCTTGATGTTTTTCTCACTCCTACTAGTGAATGTAATATAACACACACCCATACAATGCGCACCACCCCGTGATGTATTTCTCACTCCTACTAGTGAATGAAATGTAACACACACCCATACAATGCGCACCACCCCGTGATGTTTTTCTCACTCCTACTACTGAATGTAATGTAACACACACCCATACAATGCGCACCACCCCGCGATGTTTTTCAGAAACCTATCCTACATTGCCACTGCATATTCCCTGACCTCCGCATGCTGACCACCCCGCGGTGCTTTTCTCCATCCTACATTGCACTCACTGCCTATCCTAATTCAGACGCTCCGATTCACACCACGCCGTGATGTTTTTCTCACTCCTTCCAGTGAATGTAATGTAACACACACCCATACAATGCGCACCACGCCGTGATGTTTTTCTCACTCCTACTAGTGAATGTAATGTAACACACAGCCATACAAGGCGCACCACCCCGCGATGTTTTTCAGAAACCTATCCTACATTGCCAGTGCATGTTCCCTGTCCTCCCCATGCTGACGACCCCGCGGTGCTTTACTCCATCCTACATTGCCACTCACTGCCTATCCTAATTCAGACCCTCCGATTCACACCACCCCGTGATGTTTTTCTCACTCCTACTAGTGAATGTAATGTAACACACACCCATACAATGCGCACCACCCCGTGATGTTTTTCTCACTCCTACTAGTGAATGTAATGTAACACACACCCACACAATGCGCACCACCCCGTGATGTTTTTCTCACTCCTACTAGTGAATGTAATGTAACACACACCCATACAATGCGCACCACCCCGTGATGTTTTTCTCACTCCTACTAGTGAATGTAATGTAAAACACCCCCATACAATGCACACCACCCCGCGATGATTTTCAGAAACCTATCCTACATTGCCACTGCATGTTTCCTGACCTCCCCATGCTGAACACGCCGCGGTGCTTTTCTCCATCCTATATTGCCACTCACTGCCTATCCTAATTCAGACCCTCCGATTCACACCACCCCATGATGTTTTTCTCACTCCTACTAGGGAATGTAAAGTAACACAGACCCATACAATGCGCACCACCCCGCGATGTTTTTCAGAAAACTATCCTACATTGCCACTGCATGTTCCCTGACCTCCCCATGCTGACCACCCCGCGGTGATTTTCTTGATCCTACATCGCCACTCACTGCCTATCCTAATTCAGACCCTCCGATTCACACCACCCCGTGATGTTTTTCTCACTCCTACTAGTGAATGTAATGTAACACACACCCATACAATGCGCACCACCCCGTGATGTTTTTCTCACTCCTACTAGTGAATGTAATGTAACACACACCCATACAATGCACAGCACCCTGCGATGTTTTTCAGAAACCTATCCTACATTGCCAATGCATGTTCCCTGACCTCCCCATGCTGACCACCCCCCGGTGCTTTTCTCCATCCTACATTGCCCCTCCCTGCCTATCCTAATTCAGACCCTCCGATTCACACCACCCCGTGATGTTTTTCTCACTCCTACTAGGGAATGTAATGTAACACACAGCCATACAAAGCGCACCACCCCCTGATGTATTTCTCAGTCCTACTAGTGAATGTAATGTAACACACACCCATACAATGCGCACCACCCCGTGATGTTTTTCTCACTCCGACTAGTGAATGTAATGTAACACACACCCATACAATGCGCACCACCCCACGTTGATTTTCAGAAACCTATCCTACATTGCCACTGCATGTTCCCTGACCTCCCCATGCTGACCACTCCGCGGTGCTTTTCTCCCTCCTACATTGCCACTCACTACCTATCCTAATTCAGACCCTCCGATTCACACCACCCCGTGATGTTTTTCTCACTCCTATTAGTGAATGTAATGTAACACACACCCATACAATGCGCACTACCCCGTGCTGTTTTTCTCACTCCTACTAGTGAATGTAATGTAACACACACTGATACAATGCGCAACACCCCGTGATGTTTTTCAGAAACCTATCCTATATTGCCACTGCATGTTCCCTGATCTCCCCATGCTGAGCACCCCGCGGTGCTTTTCTCCATCCTACATTGCCATTCACTGACTATCCTAATACAGACCCTCCGATTCACACCACCCCGTGATGTTTTTCTCACTCCTACTAGTGAATGTAATGTAACACACACCCATACAATGAACACCACCCCGTGATGTTTTTCTCACTCGTACTAGTGGATGTAATGTAACACACACCCATACAATGCGCACCACCCCGTGAAGTTTTTCTCACTCCTACTAGTGAATGTAATGTAACACACACCCATACAATGCGCACCACCCCGTGATGTATTTCTCACTCTTACTAGTGAATGTAATGTAACACACACCCATACAATGCGCACCACCCCGTGATGTTTTTCTCACTCCTACTACTGAATGTAATGTAACACACACCCATACAATGCGCACCACCCCGCGATGTTTTTCAGAAACCTATCCTACATTGGCACTGCATATTCCCTGACCTCCGCATGCTGACCACCCCCGGTGCTTTTCTCCATCCTACATTGCACTCACTGCCTATCCTAATTCAGACGCTCCGATTCACACCACCCCGTGATGTTTTTCTCACTCCTTCCAGTGAATGTAATGTAACACACACCCATACAATGCGCACCACCCCGTGATGTTTTTCTCACTCCTACTAGTGAATGTAATGTAACACACAGCCATACAATGAGCACCACCCCGCGATGTTTTTCAGAAACCTATCCTACATTGCCAGTGCATGTTCCCTGACCTCCCCATGCTGACCACCCCGCGGTGGTTTTCCCCATCCTACATTGCCACTCACTGCCTATCCTAATTCAGACCCTCCGATTCACACCTCCCCGTGATGTTTTTCTCACTCCTACTAGTGAATGTAATGTAACACACACCCATACAATGCACACCACCTCGTGATGTTTTTCTCACTCGTACTAGTGAATGTAATGTAACACACACCCGTGCAATGCGCACCACCCCGTGATGTTTTTCTCACTCCTACTAGTGAATGTAATGTAACACACACCCATACAATGCGCACCACACCGCGTTGATTTTCAGAAACCTATCCTACATTGCCACTGCATGTTCCCTGACCTCCACATGCTGACCACTCCGCGGTGCTTTTCTCCCTCCTACATTGCCACTCACTACCTATCCTAATTCAGACCCTCCGATTCACACCACCCCGTGATGTTTTTCTCACTCCTATTAGTGAATGTAATGTAACACACACCCATACAATGCGCACTACCCCGTGCTGTTTTTCTCACTCCTACTAGTGAATGTAATGTAACACACACTGATACAATGCGCAACACCCCGTGATGTTTTTCAGAAACCTATCCTATATTGTCACTGCATGTTCCCTGATCTCCCCATGCTGAACACCCCGCGGTGCTTTTCTCCATCCTACATTGCCATTCACTGACTATCCTAATACAGACCCTCCGATTCACACCACCCCGTGATGTTTTTCTCACTCCTACTAGTGAATGTAATGTAACACACACCCATACAATGCACACCACCCCGTGATGTTTTTCTCACTCGTACTAGTGAATGTAATGTAACACACACCCATACAATGCGCACCACCCCGTGATGTTTTTCTCACTCCTACTAGTGAATGTAATGTAACACACACCCATATAATGCGCACCACCCCGTGATGTATTTCTCACTCTTACTAGTGAATGTAATGTAACACACACCCATACAATGCGCACCACCCCGTGATGTTTTTCTCACTCCTACTACTGAATGTAATGTAACACACACCCATACAATGCGCACCACCCCGCGATGTTTTTCAGAAACCTATCCTACATTGGCACTGCATATTTCCTGACCTCCGCATGCTGACCACCCCGCGGTGCTTTTCTCCATCCTACATTGCACTCACTGCCTATCCTAATTCAGACGCTCCGATTCACACCACCCCGTGATGTTTTTCTCACTCCTTCCAGTGAATGTAATGTAACACACACCCATACAATGCGCACCACCCCGTGATGTTTTTCTCACTCCTACTAGTGAATGTAATGTAACACACAGCCATACAATGCGCACCACCCCGCGATGTTTTTCAGAAACCTAACCTACATTGCCAGTGCATGTTCCCTGACCTCCCCATGCTGACCACCCCGCGGTGGTTTTCCCCATCCTACATTGCCACTCACTGCCTATCCTAATTCAGACCCTACGATTCACACCTCCCCGTGATGTTTTTCTCACTCCTACTAGTGAATGTAATGTAACACACACCCATACAATGCACACCACCTCGTGATGTTTTTCTCACTCGTACTAGTGAATGTAATGTAACACACACCCGTGCAATGCGCACCACCCCGTGATGTTTTTCTCACTCCTACTAGTGAATGTAATGTAACACACACCCATACAATGCGCACCACCCCGCTATGTTTCTCAGAAACCTATCCTACATTGCCACTGCATGTTCCATGACCTCCCCATGCTGACCACCCCGCGGTGCTTTTCTCCATCCTACATTGCCACTCACTGCCTATCCTAATTGAGACACTCCGATTCACACCACCCCGTGATATTTTTCTCACTCCTACTAGTGAATGTAATGTAACACACACCCATACAATGCTCACCACCCCGTGATGTTTTTCAGAAAACTATCCTACATTGCCACTGCATGTTCCCTGACCTCCCCATGCTGACCACCCCGCGGTGCTTTTCTCCATCCTACATTGCCACTCACTGCCTATCCTAATTCAGACTCTCCGATTCACACCACCCCGTGATGTTTTTCTCACTCCTACTAGTGAATGTAATGTAACACACACCCCTACAATGTGCACCACCCCGTGATATTCTTCTCACTCCTACTAGTAAATGTAATGTAACACACACCCATACAATGCACACCACCCCGCGATGTTTTTCAGAAAACTATCCTACATTGCCACTGCATGTTCCCTGACCTCCACATGCTGACCAACACGCGGTGCTTTTCTCTATCCTACATTGCCACTCACTGCCAATCCTAATTCAGACCCTCCGATTCACACCACCCCGTGACGTTTTTCTCACTCCTACTAGGGAATGTAATGTAACACACACCCATACAATGCGCACCACCACGTGATGTTTTTCTCACTCCTACTAGTGAATGTAATGTAACACACACCCATACAATGCGCACCACCCCGTGATGTTTTCTCACTCCTACTAGTGAACGTAATGTAACACAAACCCATACAATGCGCACCATCCCATGATGTTTTTCTCACTCCTACTAGTGAATGTAATGTAACACACACCCATACAATGCGCACCACCCCGTGATGTTTTTCTCACTCCTACTAGTGAATGTAATGTAACACACACCCATACAATGCGCACCACCCCGTGATGTTTTTCTCACTCCGACTAGTGAATGTAATGTAACACACACCCATACAATGCGCACCACCCCGCGATGATTTTCAGAAACCTATCCTACATTGCCACTGCATCTTCCCTGACCTCCCCATGCTGACCACCCCGCGGTGCTTTACTCCATTCTACATTGCCACTCACTGCCTATCCTAATTCAGACCCTCCGATTCACACCACCCCGTGATGTTTTTCTCACTCCTACTAGTGAATGTAATGTAACACTCACCCACACAATGCGCACCACCCCGTGATATTTTTCTCACTACTACTGGTGAATGTAATGTAACACACACCCATACAATGCGCACCACCCCGCGATGTTTTTCAGAAACCTATCCTACATTGACACTGCATGTTCCCTAACCTCCCCATGCTGAGCAGCCCGCGGTGCTTTTCTCCATCCTACATTGCCACTCACTGCCTATCCTAATTCAGACCCTCCGATTCACACCACCCCGTGATGTTTTTCTCACTCCTACTAGTGAATGTAATGTAACACACACCCATACAATGCGCACCACCCCGTGATGTTTTTCTCACTCCTACTAGTGAATGTAATGTAACACACACCCACACAATGCACACCACCCCGTGATGTTTTTCTCACTCCTACTAGTGAATGTAATGTAACACACACCCATACAATGCGCACCACCCCGTGATGTTTTTCTCACTCCTACTAGTGAATGTAATGTAACACACACCCATACAATGCACACCACCCCGCGATGTTTTTCAGAAACCTATCCTACATTGCCACTGCATGTTTCCTGACCTCCCCATGCTGACCACGCCGCGGTGCTTTTCTCCATCCTACATTGCCACTCACTGCCTATCCTAATTCAGACCCTCCGATTCACACCACCCCATGATGTTTTTCTCACTCCTACTAGGGAATGTAAAGTAACACAGACCCATACAATGCGCACCACCCCGCGATGTTTTTCAGAAAACTATCCTACATTGCCACTGCATGTTCCCTGACTTACCCATGCTGACCACCCCGCGGTGATTTTCTTCATCCTACATCGTCACTCACTGCCTATCCTAATTCAGACCCTCCGATTCACACCACCCCGTGATGTTTTTCTCACTCCTACTAGTGAATGTAATGTAACACACACCCATACAATGCTCACCACCCCGCCATGTTTTTCTCACTCCTACTAGTGAATGTAATGTAACACACACCCATACAATGCGCACCACCCCGTGATGTTTTTCTCACTCTTACTAGCGAATGTAATGTAACACACACCCATACAATGCGCACCACCCCGCGATGTTTTTCAGAAACCTATCCTACATTGCCACTGCATGTTCCCTGACCTCCGCATGCTGACGACCCCGCGGTGCATTTCTCCATCCTACATTGCCACTCATTGCCTATCATAATTCAGACCCTCCGATTCACGCCACCCCGTGATGTTTTTCTCACTCCTACTAGGGAATGTAATGTAACACACACCCATACAATGCGCACCACCCTGTGATGTATTTCTCACTCCTACTAGTGAATGTAATGTAACACACACCCATACAATGCGCACCACCCCGTGATGTTTTTCTCACTCCTACTACTGAATGTAATGTAACACACACTGATACAATGCGCACCACCCCGCGATGTTTTTCAGAAAACTATCCTACATTGCCACTGCATGTTCCCTGACCTCCCCATGCTGAGCACCCCGCGGTGCTTTTCTCCATCCTACATTGCCATTCACTGACTATCCTAATACAGACCCTTTTATTCACACCACCCCGTGATGTTTTTCTCACTCCTACTAGTGAATGTAATGTAACACACACCCATACAATGCACACCACCCCGTGATGTTTTTCTCACTCGTACTAGTGAATGTAATGTAACACACACCCATACAATGCGCACCACCCCGTGATGTTTTTCTCACTCCAACTAGTGAATGTAATGTAACACACACCCATACAATGCGCACCACCCCGTGATGTATTTCTCACTCCTACTAGTGAATGTAATGTAACACACACCCATAAAATGCGCACCACCCCGTGATGTTTTTCTCACTCCTACTACTGAATGTAATGTAACACACACCCATACAATGCGCACCACCCCGCGATGTTTTTCAGAAACCTATCCTACATTGCCACTGCATATTCCCTGACCTCAGCATGTTGACCACCCCGCGGTGCTTTTCTCGATCCTACATTGCACTCACTGCCTATCCTAATTCAGAACCTCCGATTCACACCACCCCGTGATATTTTTCTCACTCCTACCAGTGAATGTAATGTAACACACATCCATACAATGCGCACCACCCCGTGATTTTTTCTCACTCCTACTAGTGAATGTAATGTAACACACAGCCATACAATGCGCACCACACCGCGATGTTTTTCAGAAACCTTTCCTACATTGCCAGTGCATGTTCCCTGACCTCCCCATGCTGACCACCCCGCGGTGCTTTTCTCCATCCTACATTGCCACTCACTGCCTATCCTAATTCAGACCCTCCGATTCACATCACCCCGTGATGTTTTTTCACTCCTACTGGTGAATGTAATGTAACACACACCCATACAATGCGCACCAGCCCGTGATGTTTTTCTCACTCCTACTAGTGAATGTAATGTAACACACACCCATACAATGTGCACCACCCCGTGATGTTTTTCTCACTCCTACTAGTGAATGTAATGTAACACACGCCCATACAATGCGACCACCCCGTGATGTTTTTCTCACTCCTACTAGTGAATGTGATGTAACACACACCCATACAATGCGCACCACCCCGTGATGTTTTTCTCACTCCTACTAGTGAATGTAATGTAACACACACCCATAAAATGCACACCACCCCATGTTGTTTTTCTCACTCCTACTAGTGAATGCAATGTAACACACACCCATACAATGCGCACCACACCGCGATGTTTTTCAGAAACCTATCCTACATTGCCACTGCATGTTCCCTGACCTCCCCAGGCTGACCACCCCTCGGTGCTTTTCTCCATCCTACATTGCCACTCACTGCCTATCCTAATTCAGACCCTCCGATTCACACCACCCCGTGATGTTTTTCTCACTCCTACTAGTGAATGTAATGTAACACACACCCACACAATGCGCACCACCCCGTGATGTTTTTCTCACTCCTACTAGTGAATGTAATGTAACACACACCCATAAAATGCGCACCACCCCGTGATGTTTTTCTCACTCCTACTAGTGAATGTAATGTAACACACACCCATACAATGCACACCACCCCGCGATGGTTTTCAGAAACCTATCCTACATTGCCACTGCATATTCCCTGACCTCAGCATGTTGACCACCCCGCGGTGCTTTTCTCGATCCTACATTGCACTCACTGCCTATCCTAATTCAGAACCTCCGATTCACACCACCCCGTGATATTTTTCTCACTCCTACCAGTGAATGTAATGTAACACACATCCATACAATGCGCACCACCCCGTGATTTTTTCTCACTCCTACTAGTGAATGTAATGTAACACACAGCCATACAATGCGCACCACACCGCGATGTTTTTCAGAAACCTTTCCTACATTGCCAGTGCATGTTCCCTGACCTCCCCATGCTGACCACCCCGCGGTGCTTTTCTCCATCCTACATTGCCACTCACTGCCTATCCTAATTCAGACCCTCCGATTCACATCACCCCGTGATGTTTTTTCACTCCTACTGGTGAATGTAATGTAACACACACCCATACAATGCGCACCAGCCCGTGATGTTTTTCTCACTCCTACTAGTGAATGTAATGTAACACACACCCATACAATGTGCACCACCCCGTGATGTTTTTCTCACTCCTACTAGTGAATGTAATGTAACACACGCCCATACAATGCGCACCACCCCGTGATGTTTTTCTCACTCCTACTAGTGAATGTGATGTAACACACACCCATACAATGCGCACCACCCCGTGATGTTTTTCTCACTCCTACTAGTGAATGTAATGTAACACACACCCATAAAATGCACACCACCCCATGTTGTTTTTCTCACTCCTACTAGTGAATGCAATGTAACACACACCCATACAATGCGCACCACACCGCGATGTTTTTCAGAAACCTATCCTACATTGCCACTGCATGTTCCCTGACCTCCCCAGGCTGACCACCCCGCGGTGCTTTTCTCCATCCTACATTGCCACTCACTGCCTATCCTAATTCAGACCCTCCGATTCACACCACCCCGTGATGTTTTTCTCACTCCTACTAGTGAATGTAATGTAACACACACCCACACAATGCGCACCACCCCGTGATGTTTTTCTCACTCCTACTAGTGAATGTAATGTAACACACACCCATAAAATGCGCACCACCCCGTGATGTTTTTCTCACTCCTACTAGTGAATGTAATGTAACACACACCCATACAATGCACACCACCCCGCGATGTTTTTCAGAAACCTATCCTACATTGCCACTGCATGTTTCCTGACCTCCCCATGCTGACCACGCCGCGGTGCTTTTCTCCATCCTACATTGCCACTCACTGCCTATCCTAATTCAGACCCTCCGATTCACACCACCCCATGATGTTTTTCTCACTCCTACTAGGGAATGTAAAGTAACACAGACCCATACAATGCGCACCACCATGCGATGTTTTTCAGAAAACTATCCTATATTGCCACTGCATGATCCCTGACCTACCCATGCTGACCACCCCGCGGTGATTTTCTTCATCCTACATCGCCACTCACTGCCTATCCTAATTCAGACCCTCCGATTCACACCACCCCGTGATGTTTTTCTCACTCCTACTAGTGAATGTAATGTAACACACACCCATACAATGCTCACAACCCCGCCATGTTTTTCTCACTCCTACTAGTGAATGTAATGTAACACACACTCATACAATGCGCACCACCCCGTGATGTTTTTCTCACTCCTACTAGTGAATGTAATGTAACACACACCCCTACAATGTGCACCACCCCGTGATGTTCTTCTCACTCCTACTAGTGAATGTAATGTAACACACACCCATACAATGCACACCACCCAGCGATGTTTTTCAGAAAACTATCCTACATTGCCACTGCATGTTCCCTGACCTCCACATGCTGACCAACATGCGGTGCTTTTCTCTATCCTACATTGCCACTCACTGCCATTCCTAATTCAGACCCTCCGATTCACAACACCCCGTGATGTTTTTCTCACTCCTACAATTGAATGTAATGTAACACACACCCATACAATGCGCACCACCCCGTGATGTTTTTCTCACTCCTACTAGTGAATGTAATGTAACACACACCCATACAATGCGCACCACCCCGTGATGTTTTTCTCACTCCTGCTAGTGAATGTAATGTAACACACACCCATACAATGCGCACCACCCCGTGATGTATTTCTCACTCCTGCTAGTGAATCTAATGTAACACACACCCATACAATGCGCACCACCCCGTGATGTTTTTCTCCCTCCTACTAGTGAATGTAATGTAACACACACCCATACAATGCGCACCACCCCGTGATGTTTTTCTCACTCCTACTAGTGAATGTAATGTAACACACACCCATACAATGCGCACCACCCCGTGATGTTTTTCTCACTCCTACTAGTGAATGTAATGTAACACACACCCACACAATGCGCACCACCCCGTGATGTTTTTCCCACTCCTACTAGTGAATGTAATGTAACACACACCCACACAATGCGCACCACCCCGTGATATTTTTCTCACTCCTACTAGTGAATGTAATGTAACACACACCCATACAATGCGCACCACCCCGTGATGTTTTTCTCACTCCTACTAGTGAATGTAATGTAACACACACCCATACAATGCACAGCACCCCGCGATGTTTTTCAGAAACCTATCCTACATTGCCACTGCATGTTCCCTGACCTCCCCATGCTGACCACCCCACGGTGCTTTTCTCCATCCTACATTGCCACTCATTGCCTATCCTAATTCAGACCCTCGGATTCACACCACCCCGTGATGTTTTTCTCACTCCTACTAGGGAATGTAATGTAACACACACCCATACAATGCGCACCACCCCGTGATGTTTTTCTCACTCCTACTAGTGAATATAATGTAACAAACACCCATACAATGCGCACCACCCCGTGATGTTTTCTCACTCCTACTAGTGAATGTAATGTAACACACACCCATACAATGCGCACCACCCCATGATGTTTTTCTCACTCCTACTAGTGAATGTAATGTAACACACACCCATACAATGCGCACCACCCCGTGATGTTTTTCTCACTCCTACAAGTGAATGTAATGTAACACACACCCATACAATGCGCACCACCCCGTGATGTTTTTCTCACTCCGACTAGTGAATGTAATGTAACACACACCCATACAATGCGCACCACCCCGCGATGATTTTCAGAAACCTATCCTACATTGCCACTGCATGTTCCCTGACCTCCCCATGCTGACCACCCCGCAGTGCTTTACTCCATTCTACATTGACACTCACTGCCTATCCTAATTCAGACCCTCCGATTCACACCACCCCGTGATGTTTTTCTCACTCCTACTAGTGAATGTAATGTAACACACACCCACACAATGCGCATCACCCCGTGATATTTTTCTCACTACTACTGGTGAATGTAATGTAACACACACCCATACAATGCGCACCACCCCGCGATGTTTTTCAGAAACCTATCCTATATTGACACTGCATGTTCCCTGACCTCCCCATGCTGAGCACCCCGCGGTGCTTTTCTCCATCCTACATTGCCACTCGCTGCCTATCCTAATTCAGACCCTCCGATTCACACCACCCCGTGATGTTTTTCTCACTCCTACTAGTGAATGTAATGTAACACACACCCATACAATGCGCACCACCCCGTGATGTTTTTCTCACTCCTACTAGTGAATGTAATGTAACACACACCCACACAATGCGCACCACCCCGTGATGTTTTTCTCACTCCTACTAGTGAATGTAATGTAACACACACCCATACAATGCGCACCACCCCGTGATGTTTTTCTCACTCCTACTAGTGAATGTAATGTAACACACACCCATACAATGCACACCACCCCGCGATGTTTTTCAGAAACCTATCCTACATTGCCACTGCATGTTTCCTGACCTCCCCATGCTGACCACGCCGCGGTGCTTTTCTCCATCCTACATTGCCACTCACTGCCTATCCTAATTCAGACCCTCCGATTCACACCACCCCATGATGTTTTTCTCACTCCTACTAGGGAATGTAAAGTAACACAGACCCATACAATGCGCACCACCCCGCGATGTTTTTCAGAAAACTATCCTACATTGCCACTGCATGTTCCCTGACCTACCCATGCTGACCACCCCGCGGTGATTTTCTTCATCCTACATCGTCACTCACTGCCTATCCTAATTCAGACGCTCCGATTCACACCACCACGTGATGTTTTTCTCACTCCTACTAGTGAATGTAATGTAACACACACCCATACAATGCTCACCACCCCGCCATGTTTTTCTCACTCCTACTAGTGAATGTAATGTAACACACACCCATACAATGCGCACCACCCCGTGATGTTTTTCTCACTCCTACTAGTGAATGTAATGTAACACACACCCATACAATGCGCACCACCCCGCGATGTTTTTCAGAAACCTATCCTACATTGCCACTGCATGTTTCCTGACCTCCCCATGCTGACCACGCCGCGGTGCTTTTCTCCATCCTACATTGCCACTCACTGCCTATCCTAATTGAGACACTCCGATTCACACCACCCCGTGATGTTTTTCTCACTCCTACTAGTGAATGTAATGTAACACACACCCCTACAATGTGCACCACCCCGTGATGTTCTTCTCACTCCTACTAGTGAATGTAATGTAACACACACCCATACAATGCACACCACCCCGCGATGTTTTTCAGAAAACTATCCTACATTGCCACTGCATGTTCCCTGACCTCCACATGCTGACCAACACGCGGTGCTTTTCTCTATCCTACATTGCCACTCACTGCCAATCCTAATTCAGACCCTCCGATTCACACCACCCCGTGATGTTTTTCTCACTCCTACTAGTGAATGTAATGTAACACACACCCATACAATGCGCACCACCCCGTGATGTTTTTCTCACTCCTACTAGTGAATGTAATGTAACACACACCCACTCAATGCGCACCACCCCGTGATGTTTTTCTCACTCCTACTAGTGAATGTAATGTAACACACACCCATACAATGCGCACCACCCCGTGATGTTTTTCTCACTCCTACTAGTGAATGTAATATAACACACACCCATACAATGCACAGCACACCGCGATGTTTTTCAGAAACCTATCCTACATTGCCACTGCATGTTCCCTGACCTCCCCATGCTGACCACCACACGGTGCTTTTCTCCATCCTACATTGCCACTCATTGCCTATCCTAATTCAGACCCTCGGATTCACACCACCCCGTGATGTTTTTCTCACTCCTACTAGGGAATGTAATGTAACACACACCCATACAATGCGCACCACCCCGTGATGTTTTTCTCACTCCTACTAGTGAATATAATGTAACACACACCCATACAATGTGCACCACCCCGTGATGTTTTCTCACTCCTACTAGTGAACGTAATGTAACACACACCCATACAATGCGCACCATCCCATGATGTTTTTCTCACTCCTACTAGTGAATGTAATGTAACACACACCCATACAATGCGCACCACCCCGTGATGTTTTTCTCACTCCTACTAGTGAATGTAATGTAACACACACCCATACAATGCGCACCACCCCGTGATGTTTTTCTCACTCCGACTAGTGAATGTAATGTAACACACACTCATACAATGCGCACCACCCCGCGATGATTTTCAGAAACCTATCCTACATTGCCACTGCATGTTCCCTGACCTCCCCAAGCTGACCACCCCGCGGTGCTTTACTCCATTCTACATTGACACTCACTGCCTATCCTAATTCAGACCCTCCGATTCACACCACCCCGTGATGTTTTTCTCACTCCTACTAGTGAATGTAATGTAACACACACCCACACAATGCGCACCACCCCGTGATATTTTTCTCACTACTACTGGTGAATGTAATGTAACACACACCCATACAATGCTCACCACCCCGTGATGTTTTTCTCACTCCTACTAGTGAATGTAATGTAACACACACCCACACAATGCGCACCACTCCGTGATGTTTTTCTCACTCCTACTAGTGAATGTAATGTAACACACACTCATACAATGCGCACCACCCCGTGATGTTTTTCTCACTCCTACTAGTGAATGTAATGTAACACACACCCATACAATGCACACCACCCCGCGATGTTTTTCAGAAACCTATCCTACATTGCCACTGCATGTTTCCTGACCTCCACATGCTGACCACGCCGCGGTGCTTTTCTCCATCCTACATTGCCACTCACTGCCTATCCTAATTCAGACCCTCCGATTCACACCAACCCATGATGTTTTTCTCACTCCTACTAGGGAATGTAAAGTAACACAGACCCATACAATGCGCACCACCCCGCGATGTTTTTCAGAAAACTATCCTACATTGCCACTGCATGTTCCCTGACCTGCCCATGCTGACCACCCCGCGGTGATTTTCTTCATCCTACATCGTCACTCACTGCCTATCCTAATTCAGACCCTCCGATTCACACCACCCCGTGATGTTTTTCTCACTCTTACTAGTGAATGTAATGTAACACACACCCATACAATGCTCACCACCATGCCATGTTTTTCTCACTCCTACTAGAGAATGTAATGTAACACACACCCATACAATGCGCACCACCCCGTGATGTTTTTCTCACTCCTACTAGTGAATGTAATGTAACACACACCCATACAATGCGCACCACCCCGTGATGTTTTTCTCACTCCGACTAGTGAATGTAATGTAACACACACCCATACAATGCGCACCACCCCGCGATGATTTTCAGAAACCTATCCTACATTGCCACTGCATGTTCCCTGACCTCCCCATGCTGACCACCCCGCAGTGCTTTACTCCATTCTACATTGACACTCACTGCCTATCCTAATTCAGACCCTCCGATTCACACCACCCCGTGATGTTTTTCTCACTCCTACTAGTGAATGTAATGTAACACACACCCACACAATGCGCACCACCCCGTGATATTTTTCTCACTACTACTGGTGAATGTAATGTAACACACACCCATACAATGCGCACCACCCCGCGATGTTTTTCAGAAACCTATCCTATATTGACACTGCATGTTCCCTGACCTCCCCATGCTGAGCACCCCGCGGTGCTTTTCTCCATCCTACATTGCCACTCACTGCCTATCCTAATTCAGACCCTCCGATTCACACCACCCCGTGATGTTTTTCTCACTCCTACTAGTGAATGTAATGTAACACACACCCATACAATGCGCACCACCCCGTGATGTTTTTCTCACTCCTACTAGTGAATGTAATGTAACACACACCCACACAATGCGCACCACCCCGTGATGTTTTTCTCACTCCTACTAGTGAATGTAATGTAACACACACCCATACAATGCGCACCACCCCGTGATGTTTTTCTCACTCCTACTAGTGAATGTAATGTAACACACACCCATACAATGCACACCACCCCGCGATGTTTTTCAGAAACCTATCCTACATTGCCACTGCATGTTTCCTGACCTCCCCATGCTGACCACGCCGCGGTGCTTTTCTCCATCCTACATTGCCACTCACTGCCTATCCTAATTCAGACCCTCCGATTCACACCACCCCATGATGTTTTTCTCACTCCTACTAGGGAATGTAAAGTAACACAGACCCATACAATGCGCACCACCCCGCGATGTTTTTCAGAAAACTATCCTACATTGCCACTGCATGTTCCCTGACCTACCCATGCTGACCACCCCGCGGTGATTTTCTTCATCCTACATCGTCACTCACTGCCTATCCTAATTCAGACGCTCCGATTCACACCACCCCGTGATGTTTTTCTCACTCCTACTAGTGAATGTAATGTAACACACACCCATACAATGCTCACCACCCCGCCATGTTTTTCTCACTCCTACTAGTGAATGTAATGTAACACACACCCATACAATGCGCACCACCCCGTGATGTTTTTCTCACTCCTACTAGTGAATGTAATGTAACACACACCCATACAATGCGCACCACCCCGCGATGTTTTTCAGAAACCTATCCTACATTGCCACTGCATGTTTCCTGACCTCCCCATGCTGACCACGCCGCGGTGCTTTTCTCCATCCTACATTGCCACTCACTGCCTATCCTAATTGAGACACTCCGATTCACACCACCCCGTGATGTTTTTCTCACTCCTACTAGTGAATGTAATGTAACACACACCCCTACAATGTGCACCACCCCGTGATGTTCTTCTCACTCCTACTAGTGAATGTAATGTAACACACACCCATACAATGCACACCACCCCGCGATGTTTTTCAGAAAACTATCCTACATTGCCACTGCATGTTCCCTGACCTCCACATGCTGACCAACACGCGGTGCTTTTCTCTATCCTACATTGCCACTCACTGCCAATCCTAATTCAGACCCTCCGATTCACACCACCCCGTGATGTTTTTCTCACTCCTACTAGTGAATGTAATGTAACACACACCCATACAATGCGCACCACCCCGTGATGTTTTTCTCACTCCTACTAGTGAATGTAATGTAACACACACCCACTCAATGCGCACCACCCCGTGATGTTTTTCTCACTCCTACTAGTGAATGTAATGTAACACACACCCATACAATGCGCACCACCCCGTGATGTTTTTCTCACTCCTACTAGTGAATGTAATGTAACACACACCCATACAATGCACAGCACACCGCGATGTTTTTCAGAAACCTATCCTACATTGCCACTGCATGTTCCCTGACCTCCCCATGCTGACCACCACACGGTGCTTTTCTCCATCCTACATTGCCACTCATTGCCTATCCTAATTCAGACCCTCGGATTCACACCACCCCGTGATGTTTTTCTCACTCCTAATAGGGAATGTAATGTAACACACACCCATACAATGCGCACCACCCCGTGATGTTTTTCTCACTCCTACTAGTGAATATAATGTAACACACACCCATACAATGTGCACCACCCCGTGATGTTTTCTCACTCCTACTAGTGAACGTAATGTAACACACACCCATACAATGCGCACCATCCCATGATGTTTTTCTCACTCCTACTAGTGAATGTAATGTAACACACACCCATACAATGCGCACCACCCCGTGATGTTTTTCTCACTCCTACTAGTGAATGTAATGTAACACACACCCATACAATGCGCACCACCCCGTGATGTTTTTCTCACTCCGACTAGTGAATGTAATGTAACACACACTCATACAATGCGCACCACCCCGCGATGATTTTCAGAAACCTATCCTACATTGCCACTGCATGTTCCCTGACCTCCCCAAGCTGACCACCCCGCGGTGCTTTACTCCATTCTACATTGACACTCACTGCCTATCCTAATTCAGACCCTCCGATTCACACCACCCCGTGATGTTTTTCTCACTCCTACTAGTGAATGTAATGTAACACACACCCACACAATGCGCACCACCCCGTGATATTTTTCTCACTACTACTGGTGAATGTAATGTAACACACACCCATACAATGCTCACCACCCCGTGATGTTTTTCTCACTCCTACTAGTGAATGTAATGTAACACACACCCACACAATGCGCACCACCCCGTGATGTTTTTCTCACTCCTACTAGTGAATGTAATGTAACACACACTCATACAATGCGCACCACCCCGTGATGTTTTTCTCACTCCTACTAGTGAATGTAATGTAACACACACCCATACAATGCACACCACCCCGCGATGTTTTTCAGAAACCTATCCTACATTGCCACTGCATGTTTCCTGACCTCCACATGCTGACCACGCCGCGGTGCTTTTCTCCATCCTACATTGCCACTCACTGCCTATCCTAATTCAGACCCTCCGATTCACACCAACCCATGAGGTTTTTCTCACTCCTACTAGGGAATGTAAAGTAACACAGACCCATACAATGCGCACCACCCCGCGATGTTTTTCAGAAAACTATCCTACATTGCCACTGCATGTTCCCTGACCTGCCCATGCTGACCACCCCGCGGTGATTTTCTTCATCCTACATTGCCACTCACTGCCTATCCTAATTCAGACCCTCCGATTCACACCACCCCGTGATGTTTTTCTCACTCCTACTAGTGAATGTAATGTAACACACACCCATACAATGCGCACCACCCCGTGATGTTTTTCTCACTCCTACTAGTGAATATAATGTAACACACACCCATACAATGTGCACCACCCCGTGATGTTTTCTCACTCCTACTAGTGAACGTAATGTAACACACACCCATACAATGCGCACCATCCCATGATGTTTTTCTCACTCCTACTAGTGAATGTAATGTAACACACACCCATACAATGCGCACCACCCCGTGATGTTTTTCTCACTCCTACTAGTGAATGTAATGTAACACACACCCATACAATGCGCACCACCCCGTGATGTTTTTCTCACTCCGACTAGTGAATGTAATGTAACACACACTCATACAATGCGCACCACCCCGCGATGATTTTCAGAAACCTATCCTACATTGCCACTGCATGTTCCCTGACCTCCCCAAGCTGACCACCCCGCGGTGCTTTACTCCATTCTACATTGCCACTCACTGCCTATCCTAATTCAGACCCTCCGATTCACACCACCCCGTGATGTTTTTCTCACTCCTACTAGTGAATGTAATGTAACACACACCCATACAATGCTCACCACCATGCCATGTTTTTCTCACTCCTACTAGAGAATGTAATGTAACACACACCCATACAATGCGCACCACCCCGTGATGTTTTTCTCACTCCTACTAGTGAATGTAATGTAACACACACCCATACAATGCGCACCACCCCGTGATGTTTTTCTCACTCCTACTAGTGAATGTAATGTAACACACACCCATACAATGCGCACCACCCCGTGATGTATTTCTCACCCCTACTAGTGAATGTAATGTAACACACACCCATAAAATGCGCACCACCCCGTGATGTTTTTCTCACTCCTACTACTGAATGTAATGTAACACACACCCATACAATGCGCACCACCCCGCGATGTTTTTCAGAAACCTATCCTACATTGCCACTGCATATTCCCTGACCTCAGCATGTTGACCACCTCGCGGTGCTTTTCTCCATCCTACATTGCACTCACTGCCTATCCTAATTCAGACCCTCCGATTCACACCACCCCGTGATATTTTTCTCACTCCTACCACTGAATGTAATGTAACACACACCCATACAATGCGCACCACCCCGTGATGTTTTTCTCACTCCTACTAGTGAATGTAATGTAACACACAGCCATACAATGCGCACCACCCCGCGATGTTTTTCAGAAACCTATCCTACATTGCCAGTGCATGTTCCCTGACCTCCCCATGCTGACCACCCCGCGGTGCTTTTCTCCATCCTACATTGCCACTCACTGCCTATCCTAATTCAGACCCTCCGATTCACACCACCCCGTGATGTTTTTCTCACTCCTACTAGTGAATGTAATGTAACACACACCCATACAATGCGCACCACCCCGTGATGTTTTTCTCACTCCTACTAGTGAATGTAATGTAACACACACCCATACAATGCGCACCACCCCGCGATGTTTTTCAGAAACCTATCCTACATTGCCACTGCATGTTCCCTGACCTCCCAATGCTGACCAACCCGCGGTGCATTTCTCCATCCTACATTGCCACTCACTGCCTATCCTAATTGAGACCCTCGGATTCACACCACCCCGTGATATTTTTCTCACTCCTACTAGTGAATGTAATGTAACACACACCCATACAATGCGCACCACCCCGTGATGTTTTTCAGAAAACTATCCTACATTGCCACTGCATGTTCCCTGACCTCCCCATGCTGACCACCCCGCGGTGCTTTTCTTCATCCTACATTGCTACTCACTGCCTATCCTAGTTCAGACCCTCCGATTCACACCACCGCGTGATGTTTTTCTCACTCCTACTAGTGAATGTAATGTAAAACACACCCATACAATGCGCACCACCCCACGATGTTTTTCAGAAACTTATGCTACATTGCCACTGTATGTTCCCTGACCTCCCCATGCTGACCACACCGCGGTGCTTTTCTCCATCCTACATTGCCACTCACTCCCTATCCTAATTCAGACCCTCCGATTCACATCACCCCGTGATGTTTTTTCACTCCTACTGGTGAATGTAATGTAACACACACCCATACAATGCGCACCAGCCCGTGATGTTTTTCTCACTCCTACTAGTGAATGTAATGTAACACACACCCATACAATGTGCACCACCCCGTGATGTTTTTCTCACTCCTACTAGTGAATGTAATGTAACACACACCCATACAATGCGCACCACCCCGTGATGTTTTTCTCACTCCTACTAGTGAAAGTAATGTAACACACACCCATACAATGCGCACCACCCCGTGATGTTTTTCTCACTCCTACTAGTGAATGTAATGTAACACACACCCATAAAATGCGCACCACCTCGCGATGTTTTTCAGAAACCTATCCTATATTGCCTTTGCATGTTCCCTGACCTCCCCATGCTGACCAGCCCGCGGTGCTTTACTCCATCCTACATTGCCACTCACTGCCTATCCTAATTCAGACCCTCCGATTCACACCACCCCGTGATGTTTTTCTCACTCCTACTAGTGAATGTAATGTAACTCACACCCATATAATGCGCACCCCCACGCTATATTTTTCAGAAAACTATCCTACATTGCCACTGCATGTTCCCTGACCTCCCCATGCTGACCACCCCGCGGTGCTTTTCTTCATCCTACATTGCCACTCATTGCATATCCTAATTCAGACCCTCCGATTCACACCACCCCGTGATGTTTTTCTCACTCATACTAGTGAATGTAATGTAACACACACCCCTACAATGTGCACCACCCCGTGATGTTTTTCTCACTCCTACTAGTGAATGTAATGTAACACACACCCACACAATGCGCACCACCCCGTGATGTTTTTCTCACTCTTACTAGTGAATGTAATGTAACACACACCCATACAATGCGCACCACCCCGTGATGTTTTTCTCACTCCTACTAGTGAATGTAATGTAACACACACCCATACAATGCACAGCACCCCGCGATGTTTTTCAGAAACCTATCCTACATTGCCACTGCATGTTCCCTGACCTCCCCATGCTGACCACCCCGAGGTGCTTTTCTCCATCCTACATTGCCACTCACTGCCTATCCTAATTCAGACCCTCCGATTCACACCACCCCGTGATGTTTTTCTCACTCCTACTAGGGAATGTAATGTAACACAAACCCATACAATGCGCACCACCCCGTGATGTATTTCTCACTCCTAATACTGAATGTAATGTAACACACACCCATACAATGCGCACCACCCCGTGATGTTTTTCTCACTCCTACTACTGAATGTAATGTAACACACACCCATACAATGCGCACCACCCCGTGATGTTTTTCTCACTCCTACTAGTGAATGTAATGTAACACACACCCATACAATGCGCATCACCCCGTGATGTTTTTCTCACTCCTAATAGTGAATGTAATGTAACACACACCCATACAATGCGCAACACCCCGTGACGTTTTTCTCACTCCGACTAGTGAATGTAATGTAAAACACACCCATACAATGCGCACCACTCCGCGATGTTTTTCAGAAACCTATCCTACATTGCCATTGCATATTCCCTGACCTCCGCATGCTGACCACCCCGCGGTGCTTTTCTCCATCCTACATGGCACTCACTGCCTATCCTAATTCAGACCCTCCGATTCACACCACCCCGTGATGTTTTTCTCACTCCTACCAGTTAATGTAATGTAACACACACCCATACAATGCGCACCACCCCGAGATGTTTTTCTCACTCCGACTAGTGAATGTAATGTAACACACACCCATACAATGCGCACCACCCCGCGATGTTTTTCAGAAACCTATCCTACATTGCCAGTGCATGTTCCCTGACCTCCCCATGCTGACCTCCCCGCGGTGCTTTTCTCCATCCTACATTGCCACTCACTGCCTATCCTAATTCAGGCCCTCCGATTCACACCACCCCGTGATGTTTTTCTCACTCCTACTAGTGAATGTAATGTAACACACACCCATACAATGCACACCACCCCGTGATGTTTTTCTCACTCCTACTAGTGAATGTAATGTAACACACACCCATACAATGCGCACCACCCCGTGATGTTTTCTCACTCCTACTAGTGAATGTAATGTAACACACACCCATACAATGCGCACCATCCCATGATGTTTTTCTCACTCCTACTAGTGAATGTAATGTAACACACACCCATACACTGCGCACCACCCCGTGATGTTTTTCTCACTCCTACTAGTGAATGTAATGTAACACACACCCATACAATGCGCACCACCCCGTGATGTTTTTCTCACTCCGACTAGTGAATGTAATGTAAAACACACCCATACAATGCGCACCACCCCGCGATGATTTTCAGAAACCTATCCTACATTGCCACTGCATGTTCCCTGACCTCCCCATGCTGACCACCCCGCGGTGCTTTACTCCATTCTACATTGCCACTCACTGCCTATCCTTATTCAGACCCTCCGATTCACACCACCCCGTGATGTTTTTCTCACTCCTACTAGTGAATGTAATGTAACACACACCCATACAATGCGCACCACCCCGGGATGTTTTTCAGAAACCTATCCTACATTGCCACTGCATGTTCCCTGACCTCCCCATGCTGACCACCGCGCGGTGCTTTTCTCCATCCTACATTGCCACTCACTGCCTATCCTAATAGAAACCCTCCGATTCACACCACCCCGTGATATTTTTCTCACTCCGACTAGTGAATGTAATGTAACACACACCCATACAATGCTCACCACCCCGTGATGTTTTTCAGAAAACTATCCTACATTGCCACTGCATGTTCCCTGACCTCCCCATGCTGACCACCCCGTGGTGCTTTTCTTCATCCTACATTGCTACTCACTGCCTATCCTAGTTCAGACCCTCCGATTCACTCCAAACCGTGATGTTTTTCTCACTCCTACTAGTGAATGTAATGTAACACACACCCATACAATGCGCACCACCCCGCGATGTTTTTCAGAAACTTGTGCTACATTGCCACTGTATGTTCCCTGACCTCCCCATGCTGACCAACCCGCGGTGCTTTTCTCCATCCTACATTGCCACTCACTGCCTATCCTAATTCAGACACTCCGATTCACATCACCCCGTGATGTTTTTTCACTCCTACTAGTGAATGTAATGTAACACACACCCATACAATGCGCACCAGCCGGTGATGTTTTTCTCACTCCTACTAGTGAATGTAATGTAACACACACCCATACAATGTGCACCACCCCGTGATGTTTTTCTCACTCCTACTAGTGAATGTAATGTAACACACACCCATACAATGCGCACCACCCCGTGATGTTTTTCTCACTCCTACTAGTGAATGTAATGTAACACACACCCATACAATGCTCACCACCCCGTGATGTTTTTCTCACTCCTACTTGTGAATATAATGTAACACACTCCCATACAATGCGCTCCACCCCGTGATGTTTTTCTCACTCCTACTAGTGAATATAATGTAACACACCCCATACAATGCGCACCACCCCGCGATGTTTTTCAGAAACCTATCCTATATTGCCACTGCATGTTCCCTGACCTCCCCATGCTGACCAGCCCGCGGTGCTTTTCTCCATCCTACATTGCCACTCACTGCCTATCCTAATTCAGACCCTCCGATTCACACCACCCCGTGATGTTTTTCTCACTCCTACTAGTGAATGTAATGTAACTCCCACCCATATAATGCGCACCCCCGCGCTATATTTTTCAGAAAACTATCCTACATTGCCACTGCATGTTCCCTGACCTCCCCATGCTGACCACCCCGCGGTGCTTTTCTTCATCCTACATTGCCACTCACTGCCTATCCTAATTCAGACCCTCCGATTCACACCACCCCGTGATGTTTTTCTCACTCCTACTAGTGAATGTAATGTAACACACACCCCTACAATGTGCACCACCCCGTGATGTTTTTCTCACTCCTACTAGTGAATGTAATGTAACACACACCCATACAATGCACACCACCCCGCGATGTTTTTCAGAAAACTATCCTACATTGCCACTGCATGTTCCCTGACCTCCACATGCTGACCAACCCGTGGTGCTTTTCTCCATCCTACATTGCCACTCACTGCCAATCCTAATTCAGACCCTCCAATTCACACCACCCCGTGATGTTTTTCTCACTCCTACTAGTGAATGTAATGTAACACACACCCATACAATGCGCACCACCCCGTGATGTTTTTCTCACTCCTACTAGTGAATGTAATGTAACACACACCCACACAATGCGCACCACCCCGTGATGTTTTTCTCACTCCTACTAGGGAATGTAATGTAACACACACCCATACAATGCGCACCACCCCGTGATGTTTTTCTCACTCCTACTACTGAATGTAATGTAACACACACCCATACAATGCACAGCACCCCGCGATGTTTTTCAGAAACCTATCCTACATTGCCACTGCATGTTCCCTGACCTCCCCATGCTGACCACCCCGCGGTGCTTTTCTCCATCCTACATTGCCACTCACTGCCTATCCTAATTCAGACCCTCCGATTCACACCACCCTGTGATGTTTTTCTCACTCCTACTAGGGAATGTAATGTAACACACACTCATACAATGCGCACCACCCCGTGATGTATTTCTCACTCCTACTACTGAATGTAATGTAACACACACCCATACAATGCGCACCACCCCGTGATGCTTTTCTCACTCCTACTACTGAATGTAATGTAACACACACCCATACAATGCGCACCACCCCGCGATGTTTTTCAAAAACCTATCCTACCTTGCGACTGCATGTTCCCTGACCTCCCCTTGCTGACCTCCCCGCGGTGCTTTTCTCCATCCTACATTGCCACTCACTGCCTATCCTAATTCAGGCCCTCCGATTCACACCACCCCGTGATGTTTTTCTCACTCCTAGTAGTGAATGTAATGTAACACACACCCATACAATGCGCACCACCCCGTGATGTTTTTCTCACTCCTACTAGTGAATGTAATGTAACACACACCCATACAATGCGCACCACCCCGTGATGTTTTCTCACTCCTACTAGTGAATGTAATGTAACACACACCCATACAATGCGCACCATCCCATGATGTTTTTCTCACTCCTACCAGTGAATGTAATGTAACACACACCGATACAATGCGCACCACCCCGTGATGTTTTTCTCACTCCTACTAGTGAATGTAATGTAACACACACCCATACAATGCGCACGACCCCGTGATGTTTTTCTCACTCCGACTAATGAATGTAATGTAACACACACCCATACAATGCGCACCACCCCGCGATGATTTTCAGAAACGTATCCTACATTGCCACTGCATGTTCCCTGACCTCCCCATGCTGACCACCCCGCGGTGCTTTACTCCATTCTACATTGCCACTCAATGCCTATCCTAATTCAGACCCTCCGTTTCACACCACCCCATGATGTTTTTCTCACTCCTACTAGTGAATGTAATGTAACACACCCCTATACAATGCACACCACCCCGTGATGTTTTTCTCACTCGTACTAGTGAATGTAATGTAACACACACCCATACAATGCGCACCACCCCGTGATGTTTTTCTCACTCCTACTAGTGAATGTAATGTAACCCCCCCCCTACACTGCGCACCACCCCGTGATGTATTTCTCACTCCTACTAGTGAATGTAATGTAACACACACCCATACAATGCGCAAAACCCCGTGATGTTTTTCTCACTCCAACTACTGAATGTAATGTAACACACACCCATACAATGCGCACCACCCCGCGATGTTTTTCAGAAACCTATCCTACATTGCCATTGCATATTCCCTGTCCTCCGCATGCTGACCACCCCGGGGTGCTTTTCTCCATCCTACATTGCACTCACTGCCTATCCTAATTCAGACCCTCCGATTCACACCACCCCGTGATGTTTTTCTCACTCCTACCAGTGAATGTAATGTAACACACACCCATACAATGCGCACCACCCCGAGATGTTTTTCTCACTCCTACTAGTGAATGTAATGTAACACACAACCATACAATGCGCACCACCCCGCGATGATTTTCAGAAACCTATCCAACATTGCCACTGCATGTTCCCTGACCTCCCCATGCTGACCACCCCGCGGTGCTTTACTCCATTCTACAAAGCCACTCACTGCCTATCCTAATTCAGACCCTCCGATTCACACCACCCCGTGATGTTTTTCTCACTCCTACTAGTGAATGTAATGTAACACAAACCCACACAATGCGCACCATCCCGTGATATTTTTCTCACTACTACTGGTGAATGTAATGTAACACACACCCATACAATGCGCACCACCCCGCGATGTTTTTCAGAAACCTATCCTACATTGCCACTGCATGTTCCCTGACCTCCCCATGCTGACCACCGCGCGGTGCTTTTCTCCATCCTACATTGCCACTCACTGCCTATCCTAATTGAGACCCTCCGATTCACACCACCCCGTGATATTTTTCTCACTCCTACTAGTGAATGTAATGTAACACACACCCATACAATGCTCACCACCCCGTGATGTTTTTCAGAAAACTATCCTACATTGCCACTGCATGTTCCCTGACCTCCCCATGCTGACCACCCCGTGGTGCTTTTCTTCATCCTACATTGCTACTCACTGCCTATCCTAGTTCAGACCCTCCGATTCACACCACCCCGTGATGTTTTTCTCACTCCTACTAGTGAATGTAATGTAAAACACACCCATACAATCCTCACCACCCCGCGATGTTTTTCAGAAACTTGTGCTACATTGCCACTGCATGTTCCCTGACCTCCCCATGCTGACCAACCCGCGGTGCTTTTCTCCATCCTACATTGCCACTCACTGCCTATCCTAATTCAGACCCTCCGATTCACATCACCCCGTGATGTTTTTTCACTCCTACTAGTGAATGTAATGTAACACACACCCATACAATGCGCACCAGCCCGTGATGTTTTTCTCACTCCTACTAGTGAATGTAGTGTAAAACACACCCATACAATGTGCACCACCCCGTGATGTTTTTCTCACTCCTACTAGTGAATGTAATGTAACACACACCCATACAATGCGCACCACCCCGTGATGTTTTTTTCACTCCTACTAGTGAATGTAATGTAACACACACCCATACAATGCGCACCACCCCGTGATGTTTTTCTCACTCCTACTAGTGAATGTAATGTAACACACACCCATAAAATGCGCACCACCCCGTGTTGTTTTTCTCACTCCTACTGGTCAATGCAATGTAACACACACCCATACAATGCGCACCACCCCGTGATGTTTTTCTCACTCCTACTAGTAAATGTAATGTAACACACACCCATACAATGCACAGCACCCCGCGATGTTTTTCAGAAACCTATCCTACATTGCCATTGCATATTCCCTGACCTCCGCATGCTGACCACCCCGCGGTGCTTTTCTCCATCCTACATTGCACTCACTGCCTATCCTAATTCAGACCCTCCGATTCACACCACCCCGTGATGTTTTTCTCACTCCTACTAGTGAATGTAATGTAACACACACCCATACAATGCGCACCACCCCGTGATGTTTTTCTCACTCCTACTAGTGAATGTAATGTAACACACAGCCATACAATGCGCACCACCCCGCGATGTTTTTCAGAAACCTATCCTACATTGCCAGTGCATGTTCCCTGACCTCCCCATGTTGACCACCCCGCGGTGCTTTTCTCCATCCTACATTGCCACTCACTGCCTATCCTAATTCAGACCCTCCGATTCACACCACCCCGTGATGTTTTTCTCACTCCTACTAGTGAATGTAATGTAACACACACCCATACAATGCGCACCACCCCGTGATGTTTTTCTCACTCCTACTAGTGAATGTAATGTAACACACTCCCATACAATGCGCACCACACCGCGATGTTTTTCAGAAACCTATCCTACATTGCCACTGCATGTTCCCTGACCTCCCAATGCTGACCAACCCGCGGTGCATTTCTCCATCCTACATTGCCACTCACTGCCTATCCTAATTGAGACCCTCGGATTCACACCACCCCGTGATATTTTTCTCAATCCTACTAGTGAATGTAATGTAACACACACCCATACAATGCGCACCACCCCGTGATGTTTTTCAGAAAACTATCCTACATTGCCACTGCATGTTCCCTGACCTCCCCATGCTGACCACCCCGCGGTGCTTTTCTTCATCCTACATTGCTACTCACTGCCTATCCTAGTTCAGACCCTCCGATTCACACCACCGCGTGATGTTTTTCTCACTCCTACTAGTGAATGTAATGTAAAACACACCCATACAATGCGCACCACCCCGCGATGTTTTTCAGAAACTTAGGCTACATTGCCACTGTATGTTCCCTGACCTCCCCATGCTGACCACACCGCGGTGCTTTTCTCCATCCTACATTGCCACTCACTGCCTATCCTAATTCAGACCCTCCGATTCACATCACCCCGTGATGTTTTTTCACTCCTACTGGTGAATGTAATGTAACACACACCCATACAATGCGCACCAGCCCGTGATGTTTTTCTCACTCCTACTAGTGAATGTAATGTAACACACACCCATACAATGTGCACCACCCCGTGATGTTTTTCTCACTCCTACTAGTGAATGTAATGTAACACACACCCATACAATGCGCACCACCCCGTGATGTTTTTCTCACTCCTACTAGTGAAAGTAATGTAACACACACCCATACAATGCGCACCACCCCGTGATGTTTTTCTCACTCCTACTAGTGAATGTAATGTAACACACACCCATAAAATGCGCACCACCCCGTGTTGTTTTTCTCACTCCTACTAGTGAATGCAATGTAACACACACCCATACAATGCGCACCACACCGCGATGTTTTTCAGAAATCTATCCTACATTGCCACTGCATGTTCCCTGACCTCCCCAGGCTGACCACCCCGCGGTGCTTTTCTATATCCTACATTGCCACTCACTGCCTATCCTAATTCAGACCCTCCGATTCACACCACCCCGTGATGTTTTTCTCACTCCTACTAGTGAATGTAATGTAACACACACCCATACAATGCTCACCACCCCGTGATGTTTTTCTCACTCCTACTAGTGAATATAATGTAACACACTCCCATACAATGAGCTCCACCCCGTGATGTTTTTCTCACTCCTACTAGTGAATATAATGTAACACACACCCATACAATGCGCACCACCTCGCGATGTTTTTCAGAAACCTATCCTATATTGCCTTTGCATGTTCCCTGACCTCCCCATGCTGACCAGCCCGCGGTGCTTTACTCCATCCTACATTGCCACTCACTGCCTATCCTAATTCAGACCCTCCGATTCACACCACCCCGTGATGTTTTTCTCACTCCTACTAGTGAATGTAATGTAACTCACACCCATATAATGCGCACCCCCACGCTATATTTTTCAGAAAACTATCCTACATTGCCACTGCATGTTCCCTGACCTCCCCATGCTGACGACCCCGCGGTGCTTTTCTTCATCCTACATTGCCACTCATTGCATATCCTAATTCAGACCCTCCGATTCACACCACCCCGTGATGTTTTTCTCACTCATACTAGTGAATGTAATGTAACACACACCCCTACAATGTGCACCACCCCGTGATGTTTTTCTCACTCCTACTAGTGAATGTAATGTAACACACACCCACACAATGCGCACCACCCCGTGATGTTTTTCTCACTCTTACTAGTGAATGTAATGTAACACACACCCATACAATGCGCACCACCCCGTGATGTTTTTCTCACTCCTACTAGTGAATGTAATGTAACACACACCCATACAATGCACAGCACCCCGCGATGTTTTTCAGAAACCTATCCTACATTGCCACTGCATGTTCCCTGACCTCCCCATGCTGACCACCCCGAGGTGCTTTTCTCCATCCTACATTGCCACTCACTGCCTATCCTAATTCAGACCCTCCGATTCACACCACCCCGTGATGTTTTTCTCACTCCTACTAGGGAATGTAATGTAACACAAACCCATACAATGCGCACCACCCCGTGATGTATTTCTCACTCCTAATACTGAATGTAATGTAACACACACCCATACAATGCGCACCACCCCGTGATGTTTTTCTCACTCCTACTACTGAATGTAATGTAACACACACCCATACAATGTGCACCACCCCGCGATGTTTTTCAAAAACCTATCCTACATTGCCACTGCATGTTCCCTGACCTCCCCATGCTGACCATCCCGCGGTGCTTTTCTCCATCCTACATTGCACTCACTGCCTATCCTAATTCAGACCGTCCGATTCACACCACCCCGTGATGTTTTTCTCACTCCTACTAGTGAATGTAATGTAACTCACACCCATATAATGCGCAACCCCGCGCTATATTTTTCAGAAAACTATCCTACATTGCCACTGCATGTTCCCTGACCTCCCCATGCTGACCACCCCGCGGTGCTTTTCTTCATCCTACATTGCCACTCATTGCTTATCCTAATTCAGACCCTCCGATTCACACCACCCCGTGATGTTTTTCTCACTCCTACTAGTGAATGTAATGTAACACACACCCCTACAATGTGCACCACCCCGTGATGTTTTTCTCACTCCTAATAGTGAATGTAATGTAACACACACCCACACAATGCGCACCACCCCGTGATGTTTTTCTCACTCCTACTAGTGAATGTAATGTAACACACACCCATACAATGCGCACCACCCCGCGATGTTTTTCAGAAACCTATCCTACATTGCCAGTGCATGTTCCCTGACCTCCCCATGCTGACCTCCCCACGGTGCTTTTCTCCATCGTACATTGCCACTCACTGCCTATCCTAATTCAGGCCCTCCGATTCACACCACCCCGTGATGTTTTTCTCACTCCTAGTAGTGAATGTAATTTAACACACACCCATACAATGCGCACCACACCGTGATGTTTTTCTCACTCCTACTAGTGAATGTAATGTAACACACACCCATACAATGCGCACCACCCCGTGATGTTTTCTCACTCCTACTAGTGAACGTAATGTAACACACACCCATACAATGCGCACCAACCCATGATGTTTTTCTCACTCCTACCAGTGAATGTAATGTAACACACACCCATACAATGCGCACCACCCCGTGATGTTTTTCTCACTCCTACTAGTGAATGTAATGTAACACACACCCATACCATGCGCACCACCCCGTAATGTTTTTCTCACTCCGACTAGTGAATGTAATGCAACACACACCCATACAATGCGCACCACCCCGCGATGATTTTCAGAAACCTATCCTACATTGCCACTGCATGTTCCCTGACCTCCCCATGCTGACCACCTCGCGGTGCTTTACTCCATTCTACGTTGCCACTCACTGCCTCTCCTAATTCAGGCCCTCCGATTCACACCACCCCGTGATGTTTTTCTCACTCCTACTAGTGAATGTAATGTAACACACACCCATACAATGCGCACTACCCCGTGATGTTTTTCTCACTCCTACTAGTGAATGTAATGTAACACACACCGATACAATGCGCACTACCCCGTGATGTTTTTCTCACTCCTACTAGTGAATGTAATGTAACACACACCCATACAATGCGCACAACCCCGTGATGTATTTCTCACTCCTACTAGTGAATGTAATGTAAAACACACCCATACAATGCGCACCACTCCGCGATGTTTTTCAGAAACCTATCCTACATTGCCATTGCATATTCCCTGACCTCCGCATGCTGACCACCCCGCGGTGCTTTTCTCCATCCTACATTGCACTCACTGCCTATCCTAATTCAGACCCTCCGATTCACACCACCCCGTGATGTTTTTCTCACTCCTACCAGTGAATGTAATGTAACACACACCCATACAATGCGCACCACCCCGAGATGTTTTTCTCACTCCGACTAGTGAATGTAATGTAACACACACCCATACAAAGCGCACCACCCCGCGATGTTTTTCAGAAACCTATCCTACATTGCCAGTGCATGTTCCCTGACCTCCCCATGCTGACCTCCCCGCGGTGCTTTTCTCCATCCTACATTGCCACTCACTGCCTATCCTAATTCAGGCCCTCCGATTCACACCACCCCGTGATGTTTTTCTCACTCCTACTAGTGAATGTAATGTAACACACACCCATACAATGCGCACCACCCCGTGATGTTTTTCTCACTCCTACTAGTGAATGTAATGTAACACACACCCATACAATGCGCAACACCCCGTGATGTTTTCTCACTCCTACTAGTGAATGTAATGTAACACACACCCATACAATGCGCACCATCCCATTATGTTTTTATCACTCCTACTAGTGAATGTAATGTAACACACACCCATACAATGCGCACCACCCCGTGATGTTTTTCTCACTCCGACTAGTGAATGTAATGTAACACACACCCATACAATGCGCACCACCCCGCGATGATTTTCAGAAACCTATCCTACATTGCCACTGCATGTTCCCTGACCTCCCCATGCTGACCACCCCGCGGTGCTTTACTCCATTCTACATTGCCACTCACTGCCTATCCTTATTCAGACCCTCCGATTCACACCACCCCGTTATGTTTTTCTCACTCCTACTAGTGAATGTAATGTAACACACACCCATACAATGCGCACCACCCCGGGATGTTTTTCAGAAACCTATCCTACATTGCCACTGCATGTTCCCTGACCTCCCCATGCTGACCACCGCGCGGTGCTTTTCTCCATTCTACATTGCCACTCACTGCCTATCCTTATTCAGACCCTCCGATTCACACCACCCCGTGATGTATTTCTCACTCCTACTAGTGAATGTAATGTAAAACACACCCATACAATGCGCACCACTCCGCGATGTTTTTCAGAAACCTATCCTACATTGCCATTGCATATTCCCTGACCTCCGCATGCTGACCACCCCGCGGTGCTTTTCTCCATCCTACATTGCACTCACTGCCTATCCTAATTCAGACCCTCCGATTCACACCACCCCGTGATGTTTTTCTCACTCCTACCAGTGAATGTAATGTAACACACACCCATACAATGCGCACCACCCCGAGATGTTTTTCTCACTCCGACTAGTGAATGTAATGTAACACACACCCATACAATGCGCACCACCCCGCGATGTTTTTCAGAAACCTATCCTACATTGCCAGTGCATGTTCCCTGACCTCCCCATGCTGACCTCCCCGCGGTGCTTTTCTCCATCCTACATTGCCACTCACTGCCTATCCTAATTCAGGCCCTCCGATTCACACCACCCCGTGATGTTTTTCTCACTCCTACTAGTGAATGTAATGTAACACACACCCATACAATGCGCACCACCCCGTGATGTTTTTCTCACTCCTACTAGTGAATGTAATGTAACACACACCCATACAATGCGCACCACCCCGTGATGTTTTCTCACTCCTACTAGTGAATGTAATGTAACACACACCCATACAATGCGCACCATCCCATGATGTTTTTCTCACTCCGACTAGTGAATGTAATGTAACACACACCCATACAATGCGCACCACCCCGTGATGTTTTTCTCACTCCGACTAGTGAATGTAATGTAACACACACCCATACAATGCGCACCACCCCGCGATGATTTTCAGAAACCTATCCTACATTGCCACTGCATGTTCCCTGACCTCCCCATGCTGACCACCCCGCGGTGCTTTACTCCATTCTACATTGCCACTCACTGCCTATCCTTATTCAGACCCTCCGATTCACACCACCCCGTGATGTTTTTCTCACTCCTACTAGTGAATGTAATGTAACACACACCCATACAATGCGCACCACCCCGGGATGTTTTTCAGAAACCTATCCTACATTGCCACTGCATGTTCCCTGACCTCCCCATGCTGACCACCGCGCGGTGCTTTTCTCCATCTTACATTGCCACTCACTGCCTATCCTAATTGAAACCCTCCGATTCACACCACCCCGTGATATTTTTCTCACTCCGACTAGTGAATGTAATGTAACACACACCCATATAATGCTCACCACCCCGTGATGTTTTTCAGAAAACTATCCTACATTGCCACTGCATTTTCCCTGACCTCCCCATGCTGACCACCCCGTGGTGCTTTTCTTCATCCTACATTGCTACTCACTGCCTATCCTAGTTCAGACCCTCCGATTCACTCCAACCTGTGATGTTTTTCTCACTCCTACTAGTGAATGTAATGTAAAACACACCCATACAATGCGCACCACCCCGCGATGTTTTTCAGAAACTTGTGCTACATTGCCACTGTATGTTCCCTGACCTCCCCATGCTGACCAACCCGCGGTGCTTTTCTCCATCCTACATTGCCACTCACTGCCTATCCTAATTCAGACACTCCGATTCACATCACCCCGTGATGTTTTTTCACTCCTACTAGTGAATGTAATGTAACACACACCCATACAATGCGCACCAGCCGGTGATGTTTTTCTCACTCCTACTAGTGAATGTAATGTAACACACACCCATACAATGTGCACCACCCCGTGATGTTTTTCTCACTCCTACTAGTGAATGTAATGTAACACACACCCATACAATGCGCACCACCCCGTGATGTTTTTCTCACTCCTACTAGTGAATGTAATGTAACACACACCCATACAATGCTCACAACCCCGTGATGTTTTTCTCACTCCTACTTGTGAATATAATGTAACACACTCCCATACAATGCGCTCCACCCCGTGATGTTTTTCTCACTCCTACTAGTGAATATAATGTAACACACCCCATACAATGCGCACCACCCCGCGATGTTTTTCAGAAACCTATCCTATATTGCCACTGCATGTTCCCTGACCTCCCCATGCTGACCAGCCCGCGGTGCTTTTCTCCATCCTACATTGCCACTCACTGCCTATCCTAATTCAGACCCTCCGATTCACAACACCCCGTGATGTTTTTCTCACTCCTACTAGTGAATGTAATGTAACTCACACCCATATAATGCGCACCCCCGCGCTATATTTTTCAGAAAACTATCCTACATTGCCACTGCATGTTCCCTGACCTCCCCATGCTGACCACCCCGCGGTGCTTTTCTTCATCCTACATTGCCACTCACTGCCTATCCTAATTCAGACCCTCCAATTCACACCACCCCGTGATGTTTTTTTCACTCCTACTAGTGAATGTAATGTAACACACACCCATACAATGCGCACCACCCCGTGATGTTTTTCTCACTCCTACTAGTGAATGTAATGTAACACACACCCACACAATGCGCACCACCCCGTAATGTTTTTCTCACTCCTACTAGGGAATGTAATGTAACACACACCCATACAATGCGCACCACCCCGTGATGTTTTTCTCACTCCTACTACTGAATGTAATGTAACACACACCCATACAATGCACAGCACCCCGCGATGTTTTTCAGAAACCTATCCTACATTGCCACTGCATGTTCCCTGACCTCCCCATGCTGACCACCCCGCGGTGCTTTTCTCCATCCTACATTGCCACTCACTGCCTATCCTAATTCAGACCCTCCGATTCACACCACCCTGTGATGTTTTTCTCACTCCTACTAGGGAATGTAATGTAACACACACTCATACAATGCGCACCACCCCGTGATGTATTTCTCACTCCTACTACTGAATGTAATGTAACACACACCCATACAATGCGCACCACCCCGTGATGCTTTTCTCACTCCTACTACTGAATGTAATGTAACACACACCCATACAATGCGCACCACCCCGCGATGTTTTTCAAAAACCTATCCTACCTTGCGACTGCATGTTCCCTGACCTCCCCTTGCTGACCTCCCCGCGGTGCTTTTCTCCATCCTACATTGCCACTCACTGCCTATCCTAATTCAGGCCCTCCGATTCACACCACCCCGTGATGTTTTTCTCACTCCTAGTAGTGAATGTAATGTAACACACACCCATACAATGCGCACCACCCCGTGATGTTTTTCTCACTCCTACTAGTGAATGTAATGTAACACACACCCATACAATGCGCACCACCCCGTGATGTTTTCTCACTCCTACTAGTGAATGTAATGTAACACACACCCATACAATGCGCACCATCCCATGATGTTTTTCTCACTCCTACCAGTGAATGTAATGTAACACACACCCATACAATGCGCACCACCCCGTGATGTTTTTCTCACTCCTACTAGTGAATGTAATGTAACACACACCCATACAATGCGCACCACCCCGTGATGTTTCTCTCACTCCGACTAATGAATGTAATGTAACACACACCCATACAATGCGCACCACCCCGCGATGATTTTCAGAAACGTATCCTACATTGCCACTGCATGTTCCCTGACCTCCCCATGCTGACCACCCCGCGGTGCTTTACTCCATTCTACATTGCCACTCACTGCCTATCCTAATTCAGACCCTCCGTTTCACACCACCCCATGATGTTTTTCTCACTCCTACTAGTGAATGTAATGTAACACACACCCATACAATGCGCACTACCCCGTGATGTTTTTCTCACTCCTACTAGTGAATGTAATGTAACACACACCGATACAATGCGCACCACCCCGCGATGTTTTCCAGAAACCTATCCTACATTGCCACTGCATGTTCCCTGACCTCCCCATGCTGAGCACCCCGCAGTGCTTTTCTCCATCCTACATTGCCATTCACTGCCTATCCTAATACAGACCCTGCGATTCACACCACCCCGTGATGTTTTTCTCACTCCTACTAGTGAATGTAATGTAACACACCCCTATACAATGCACACCACCCCGTGATGTTTTTCTCACTCGTACTAGTGAATGTAATGTAACACACACCCATACAATGCGCACCACCCCGTGATGTTTTTCTCACTCCTACTAGTGAATGTAATGTAACCCCCCCCCCTACACTGCGCACCACCCCGTGATGTATTTCTCACTCCTACTAGTGAATGTAATGTAACACACACCCATACAATGCGCAAAACCCTGTGATGTTTTTCTCACTCCAACTACTGAATGTAATGTAACACACACCCATACAATGCACACCACCCCGCGATGTTTTTCAGAAACCTATCCTACATTGCCATTGCATATTCCCTGACCTCCGCATGCTGACCACCCCGCGGTGCTTTACTCCATTCTACATTGCCACTCACTGCCTATCCTAATTCAGACCCTCCGATTCACACCACCCCGTGATGTTTTTCTCACTCCTACTAGTGAATGTAATGTAACACAAACCCACACAATGCGCACCACCTCGTGATATTTTTCTCACTACTACTGGTGAATGTAATGTAACACACACCCATACAATGCGCACCACCCCGCGATGTTTTTCAGAAACCTATCCTACATTGCCACTGCATGTTCCCTGACCTCCCCATGCTGACCACCGCGCGGTGCTTTTCTCCATCCTACATTGCCACTCACTGCCTATCCTAATTGAGACCCTCCGATTCACACCACCCCGTGATATTTTTCTCACTCCTACTAGTGAATGTAATGTAACACACACCCATACAATGCTCACCACCCCGTGATGTTTTTCAGAAAACTATCCTACATTGCCACTGCATGTTCCCTGACCTCCCCATGCTGACCACCCCGTGGTGCTTTTCTTCATCCTACATTGCTACTCACTGCCTATCCTAGTTCAGACCCTCCGATTCACACCACCCCGTGATGTTTTTCTCACTCCTACTAGTGAATGTAATGTAAAACACACCCATACAATCCTCACCACCCCGCGATGTTTTTCAGAAACTTGTGCTACATTGCCACTGTATGTTCCCTGACCTCCCCATGCTGACCAACCCGCGGTGCTTTTCTCCATCCTACATTGCCACTCACTGCCTATCCTAATTCAGACCCTCCGATTCACATCACCCCGTGATGTTTTTTCACTCCTACTAGTGAATGTAATGTAACACACACCCATACAATGCGCACCAGCCCGTGATGTTTTTCTCACTCCTACTAGTGAATGTAGTGTAAAACACACCCATACAATGTGCACCACCCCGTGATGTTTTTCTCACTCCTACTAGTGAATGTAATGTAACACACACCCATACAATGCGCACCACCCCGTGATGTTTTTCTCACTCCTACTAGTGAATGTAATGTAACACACACCCATACAATGCGCACCACCCCGTGATGTATTTCTCACTCCTACTAGTGAATGTAATGTAACACACACCCATAAAATGCGCACCACCCCGTGTTGTTTTTCTCACTCCTACTGGTGAATGCAATGTAACACACACCCATACAATGCGCACCACAACGCGATGTTTTTCAGAAACCTATCCTACATTGCCACTGCATGTTCCCTGACCTCACCAGGCTGACCACCCCGCGGTGCTTTTCTCCATCCTACATTGCCACTCACTGCCTATCCTAATTCAGTCCCTCCGATTCACACCACCCCGTGATGTTTTTCTCACTCCTACTAGTGAATGTAATGTAACACACACCCATACAATGCTCACCACCCCGTGATGTTTTTCTCACTCCTACTAGTGAATATAATGTAACACACTCCCATACAATGCGCTCCACCCCGTGATGTTTTTCTCACTACTACTAGTGAATATAATGTAACACACACCCATACAATGCGCACCACCCCGCGATGTTTTTCAGAAACCTATCCTATATTGCCACTGCATGTTCCCTGACCTCCCCATGCTGACCAGCCCGCGGTGCTTTTCTCCATCCTACATTGCCACTCACTGCCTATCCTAATTCAGACCCTCCGATTCACACCACCCCGTGATGTTTTTCTCACTCCTACTAGTGAATGTAATGTAACTCACACCCATATAATGCGTACCCCCGCGCTATATTTTTCAGAAAACTATCCTACATTGCCACTGCATGTTCCCTGACCTCCCCATGCTGACCACCCCGCGGTGCTTTTCTTCATCCTACATTGCCACTCACTGCCTATCCTAATTCAGACCCTCCGATTCACACCACCCCGTGATGTTTTTCTCACTCCTACTAGTGAATGTAATGTAACACACACCCCTACAATGTGCACCACCCCGTGATGTTTTTCTCACTCCTACTAGTGAATGTAATGTAACACACACCCATACAATGCACACCACCCCGCGATGTTTTTCAGAAAACTATCCTACATTGCCACTGCATGTTCCCTGACCTCCACATGCTGACCAACCCGTGGTGCTTTTCTCCATCCTACATTGCCACTCACTGCCAATCCTAATTCAGACCCTCCGATTCACACCACCCCGTGATGTTTTTCTCACTCCTACTAGTGAATGTAATGTAACACACACCCACACAATGCGCACCACCCCGTGATGTTTTTCTCACTCCTACTAGTGAATGTAATGTAACACACACCCATACAATGCTCACCACCCCGTGATGTTTTTCTCACTCCTACTAGTGAATATAATGTAACACACTCCCATACAACGCGCTCCACCCCGTGATGTTTTTCTCACTCCTACTAGTGAATATAATGTAACACACACCCATACAATGCGCACCACCCCGTGATGTATTTCTCACTCCTACTACTGAATGTAATGTAACACACACCCATACAATGCGCACCACCTCGTGATGTTTTTCTCACTCCTACTACTGAATGTAATGTAACACACACCCATACAATGCGCACCACCCCGCGATGTTTTTCAAAAACCTATCCTACATTGCGACTGCATGTGCCCTGACCTCCCCTTGCTGACCTCCCCGCGGTGCTTTTCTCCATCCTGCATTGCCACTCACTGCCTATCCTAATTCAGGCCCTCCGATTCACACCACCCCGTGATGTTTTTCTCACTCCTAGTAGTGAATGTAATGTAACACACACACATACAATGCGCACCACCCCGTGATGTTTTTCTCACTCCTACTAGTGAATGTAATGTAACACACACCCATACAATGCGCACCACCCCGTGATGTTTTCTCACTCCTACTAGTGAATGTAATGTAACACACACCGATACAATGCGCACCACCCCGCTATGTTTTTCAGAAACCTATCCTACATTGCCACTGCATGTTCCCTGACCTCCCCATGCTGAGCACCCCGCAGTGCTTTTCTCCATCCTACATTGCCATTCACTGCCTATCCTAATACAGACCCTGCGATTCACACCACCCCGTGATGTTTTTCTCACTCCTACTAGTGAATGTAATGTAACACACCCCCATACAATGCACACCACCCCGTGATGTTTTTCTCACTCGTACTAGTGAATGTAATGTAACACACACCCATACAATGCGCACCACCCCGTGATGTTTTTCTCACTCCTACTAGTGAATGTAATGTAACCCCCCCCTACAATGCGCACCACCCCGTGATGTATTTCTCACTCCTACTAGTGAATGTAATGTAACACACACCCATACAAAGCGCACCACCCCGCGATGTTTTTCAGAAACCTATCCTACATTGCCATTGCATATTCCCTGACCTCCGCATGCTGACCACCCCGGGGTGCTTTTCTCCATCCTACATTGCACTCACTGCCTATCCTAATTCAGACTCTCCGATTCACACCACCCCGTGATGTTTTTCTCACTCCTACTAGTGAATGTAATGTAACACACACCCACACAATGCGCACCACCCCGTGATATTTTTCTCACTACTACTGGTGAATGTAATGTAACACACACCCATACAATGCGCACCACCCCGCGATGTTTTTCAGAAACCTATCCTACATTGCCACTGCATGTTCCCTGACCTCCCCATGCTGACCACCGCGCGGTGCTTTTCTCCATCCTACATTGCCACTCACTGCCTATCCTAATTGAGACCCTCCGATTCACACCACCCCGTGATATTTTTCTCACTCCTACTAGTGAATGTAATGTAACACACACCCATACAATGCTCACCACCCCGTGATGTTTTTCAGAAAACTATCCTACATTGCCACTGCATGTTCCCTGACCTCCCCATGCTGACCACCCCGTGGTGCTTTTCTTCATCCTACATTGCTACTCACTGCCTATCCTAGTTCAGACCCTCGGATTCACACCACCCCGTGATGTTTTTCTCACTCCTACTAGTGAATGTAATGTAAAACACACCCATACAATGCGCACCACCCCGCGATGTTTTTCAGAAACTTGTGCTACATTGCCACTGTATGTTCCCTGACCTCCCCATGCTGACCAACCCGCGGTGCTTTTCTCCATCCTACATTGCCACTCACTGCCTATCCTAATTCAGACCCTCCGATTCACATCACCCCGTGATGTTTTTTCACTCCTACTAGTGAATGTAATGTAACACACACCCATACAATGCGCACCAGCCCGTGATGTTTTTCTCACTCCTACTAGTGAATGTAGTGTAAAACACACCCATACAATGTGCACCACCCCGTGATGTTTTTCTCACTCCTACTAGTGAATGTAATGTAACACACACCCATACAATGCGCACCACCCCGTGATGTTTTTCTCACTCCTACTAGTGAATGTAATGTAACACACACCCATACAATGCGCACCACCCCGTGATGTTTTTCTCACTCCTACTAGTGAATGTAATGTAACACACACCCAAAAAATGCGCACCACCCCGTGTTGTTTTTCTCACTCCTACTGGTGAATGCAATGTAACACACACCCATACAATGCGCACCACAACGCAATGTTTTTCAGAAACCTATCCTACATTGCCACTGCATGTTCCCTGACCTCCCCAGGCTGACCACCCCGCGGTGCTTTTCTCCATCCTACATTGCCACTCACTGCCTATCCTAATTCAGTCCCTCCGATTCACACCACCCCGTGATGTTTTTCTCACTCCTACTAGTGAATGTAATGTAACACACACCCATACAATGCTCACCACCCCGTGATGTTTTTCTCACTCCTACTAGTGAATATAATGTAACACACTCCCATACAATGCGCTCCACCCCGTGATGTTTTTCTCACTACTACTAGTGAATATAATGTAACACACACCCATACAATGCGCACCACCCCGCGATGTTTTTCAGAAACCTATCCTATATTGCCACTGCATGTTCCCTGACCTCCCCATGCTGACCACCGCGCGGTGCTTTTCTCCATCCTACATTGCCACTCACTGCCTATCCTAATTCAGACCCTCCTATTCACACCACCCCGTGATGTTTTTCTCACTCCTACTAGTGAATGTAATGTAACTCACACCCATATAATGCGCACCCCCGCGCTATATTTTTCAGAAAACTATCCTACATTGCCACTGCATGTTCCCTGACCTCCCCATGCTGACCACCCCGCGGTGCTTTTCTTCATCCTACATTGCCACTCACTGCCTATCCTAATTCAGACCCTCCGATTCACACCACCCCGTGATGTTTTTCTCACTCCTACTAGTGAATGTAATGTAACACACACCCCTACAATGTGCACCACCCCGTGATGTTTTTCTCACTCCTACTAGTGAATGTAATGTAACACACACCCATACAATGCGCACCACCCCGTGATGTTTTTCTCACTCCTACTAGTGAATGTAATGTAACACACACCCACACAATGCGCACCACCCCGTGATGTTTTTCTCACTCCTACTAGTGAATGTAATGTAACACACACCCATACAATGCTCACCACCCCGTGATGTTTTTCTCACTCCTACTAGTGAATATAATGTAACACACTCCCATACAATGCGCTCCACCCCGTGATGTTTTTCTCACTCCTACTAGTGAATATAATGTAACACACACCCATATAATGCGCACCACCCCGTGATGTATTTCTCACTCCTACTACTGAATGTAATGTAACACACACCCATACAATGCGCACCACCCCGTGATGTTTTTCTCACTCCTACTACTGAATGTAATGTAACACACACCCATACAAAGCGCACCACCCCGCGATGTTTTTCAAAAACCTATCCTACATTGCGACTGCATGTTCCCTGACCTCCCCTTGCTGACCTCCCCGCGGTGCTTTTCTCCATCCTGCATTGCCACTCACTGCCTATCCTAATTCAGGCCCTCCGATTCACACCACCCCGTGATGTTTTTCTCACTCCTAGTAGTGAATGTAATGTAACACACACACATACAATGCGCACCACCCCGTGATGTTTTTCTCACTCCTACTAGTGAATGTAATGTAACACACACCCATACAATGCGCACCACCCCGTGATGTTTTCTCACTCCTACTAGTGAATGTAATGTAACACACACCCATACAATGCGCACCATCCCTTGATGTTTTTCTCACTCCTACCAGTGAATGTAATGTAACACACACCCATACAATGCGCACCACCCCGTGATGTTTTTCTCACTCCTACTAGTGAATGTAATGTAACACACACCCATAAAATGCGCACCACCCCGTGATGTTTTTCTCACTCCGACTAGTGAATGTAATGTAACACACACCCATACAATGCGCACCACCCCTCGATGATTTTCAGAAACCTATCCTACATTGCCACTGCATGTTCCCTGACCTCCCCATGCTGACCACCCCGCGGTGCTTTACTCCATTCTACATTGCCACTCACTGCCTATCCTAATTCAGACACTCCGATTCACACCACCCCATGATGTTTTTCTCACTCCTACTAGTGAATGTAATGTAACACACACCCATACAATGCGCACTACCCCGTGATGTTTTTCTCACTCCTACTAGTGAATGTAATGTAACACACACCGATACAATGCGCACCACCCCGCGATGTTTTTCAGAAACCTATCCTACATTGCCACTGCATGTTCCCTGACCTCCCCATGCTGAGCACCCCGCAGTGCTTTTCTCCATCCTACATTGCCATTCACTGCCTATCCTAATACAGACCCTGCGATTCACACCACCCCGTGATGTTTTTCTCACTCCTACTAGTGAATGTAATGTAACACACCCCCATACAATGCACACCACCCCGTGATGTTTTTCTCACTCGTACTAGTGAATGTAATGTAACACACACCCATACAATGCGCACCACCCCGTGATGTTTTTCTCACTCCTACTAGTGAATGTAATGTAACCCCCCCTACAATGCGCACCACCCCGTGATGTATTTCTCACTCCTACTAGTGAATGTAATGTAACACACACCCATACAAAGCACACCACCCCGCGATGTTTTTCAGAAACCTATCCTACATTGCCATTGCATATTCCCTGACCTCCGCATGCTGACCACCCCGGGGTGCTTTTCTCCATCCTACATTGCACTCACTGCCTATCCTAATTCAGACTCTCCGATTCACACCACCCTGTGATGTTTTTCTCACTCCTACCAGTGAATGTAATGTAACACACACCCATACAATGCGCACCACCCCGAGATGTTTTTCTCACTCCTACTAGTGAATGTAATGTAACACACACCCATACAATGAGAACCACCCCGCGATGATTTTCAGAAACCTATCCTACATTGCCACTGCATGTTCCCTGACCTCCCCATGCTGACCACCCCGCGGTGCTTTACTCCATTCTACATTGCCACTCACTGCCTATCCTAATTCAGACCCTCCGATTCACACCACCCCGTGATGTTTTTCTCACTCCTACTAGTGAATGTAATGTAACACACACCCACACAATGCGCACCACCCCGTGATATTTTTCTCACTACTACTGGTGAATGTAATGTAACACACACCCATACAATGCGCACCACCCCGCGATGTTTTTCAGAAACCTATCCTACATTGCCACTGCATGTTCCCTGACCTCCCCATGCTGACCACCGCGCGGTGCTTTTCTCCATCCTACATTGCCACTCACTGCCTATCCTAATTGAGACCCTCCGATTCACACCACCCCGTGATATTTTTCTCACTCCTACTAGTGAATGTAATGTAACACACCCATACAATGCTCACCACCCCGTGATGTTTTTCAGAAAACTATCCTACATTGCCACTGCATGTTCCCTGTCCTCCCCATGCTGACCACCCCGTGGTGCTTTTCTTCATCCTACATTGCTACTCACTGCCTATCCTAGTTCAGACCCTCCGATTCACACCACCCCGTGATGTTTTTCTCACTCCTACTAGTGAATGTAATGTAAAACACACCCATACAATGCGCACCACCCCGCGATGTTTTTCAGAAACTTGTGCTACATTGCCACTGTATGTTCCCTGACCTCCCCATGCTGACCAACCCGCGGTGCTTTTCTCCATCCTACATTGCCACTCACTGCCTATCCTAATTCAGACCCTCTGATTCACATCACCCCGTGATGTTTTTTCACTCCTACTAGTGAATGTAATGTAACACACACCCATACAATGCGCACGAGCCCGTGATGTTTTTTTCACTCCTACTAGTGAATGTAATGTAACACACACCCATACAATGCGCACCACCCCGTGATGTTTTTCTCACTCCTACTAATGAATGTAATGTAACACACACCCATAAAATGCGCACCACCCCGTGTTGTTTTTCTCACTCCTACTAGTGAATGCAATGTAACACACACCCATACAATGCGCACCACAACGCGATGTTTTTCAGAAACCTATCCTACATTGCCACTGCATGTTCCCTGACCTCCCCAGGCTGACCACCCCGCGGTGCTTTTCTCCATCCTACATTGCCACTCACTGCCTATCCTAATTCAGTCCCTCCGATTCACACCACCCCGTGATGTTTTTCTCACTCCTACTAGTGAATGTAATGTAACACACACCCATACAATGCTCACCACCCCGTGATGTTTTTCTCACTCCTACTAGTGAATATAATGTAACACACTCCCATACAATGCGCACCACCCCGTGATGTTTTTCTCACTCCTACTAGTGAATGTAATGTAACACACACCCACACAATGCGCACCACCCCGTGATGTTTTTCTCACTCCTACTAGTGAATGTAATGTAACACACACCCATACAATGCGCACCACCCCGTGATGTTTTTCTCACTCCTACTAGTGAATGTAATGTAACACACACCCATACAATGCACAGCACCCCGCGATGTTTTTCTGAAACCTATCCTACATTGCCACTGCATGTTCCCTGACCTACCCATGCTGACCACCCCGCGGTGCTTTTCTCCATCCTACATTGCCACTCACTGCCTATCCTAATTCAAACCCTCCGATTCACACCACCCTTTGCTGTTTTTCTCACTCCTACTAGGGAATGTAATGTAACACACACCCATACAATGCGCACCACCCCGTGATGTATTTCTCACTCCTACTACTGAATGTAATGTAACACACACCCATACAATGCCCACCACCCCGTGATGTTTTTCTCACTCCAACTACTGAATGTAATGTAACACACACCCATACAATGCGCACCACCCCGCGATGTTTTTCAAAAACCTATCCTACATTGCGACTGCATGTTCCCTGACCTCCCCTTGCTGACCTCCCCGCGGTGCTTTTCTCCATCCTACATTGCCACTCACTGCCTATCCTAATTCAGGCCCTCCGATTCACACCACCCCGTGATGTTTTTCTCACTCCTAGTAGTGAATGTAATGTAACACACACCCATACAATGCGCACCACCCCGTGATGTTTTTCTCACTCCTACTAGTGAATGTAATGTAACACACACCCATACAATGCGCACCACCCCGTGATGTTTTCTCACTCCTACTAGTGAATGTAATGTAACACACACCCATAGAATGCGAACCATCCCATGGTTTTTTTCTCACTCCTACCAGTGAATGTAATGTAACACACACCCATACAATGCGCACCACCCCGTGATGTTTTTCTCACTCCTACTAGTGAATGTAATGTAACACACACCCATACAATGCGCACCACCCCGTGATGTTTTTCTCACTCCGACTAGTGAATGTAATGTAACACACACCCATACAATGCGCACCACGCCGCGATGATTTTCTGAAACCTATCCTACATTGCCACTGCATGTTCCCTGACCTCCCCATGCTGACCACCCCGCGGTGCTTTACTCCATTCTACATTGCCACTCACTGCCTATCCTAATTCAGACCCTCCGATTCACACCACCCCATGATGTTTTTCTCACTCCTACTAGTGAATGTAATGTAACACACACCCATACAATGCGCACTACCCCGTGATGTTTTTCTCACTCCTACTAGTGAATGTAATGTAACACACACCGATACAATGCGCACCACCCCGCGATGTTTTTCAGAAACCTATCCTACATTGCCACTGCATGTTCCCTGACCTCCCCATGCTGAGCACCCCGCAGTGCTTTTCTCCATCCTACATTGCCATTCACTGCCTATCCTAATACAGACCCTGCGATTCACACCACCCCGTGATGTTTTTCTCACTCCTACTAGTGAATGTAATGTAACACACACCCATACAATGCACACCACCCCGTGATGTTTTTCTCACTCGTACTAGTGAATGTAATGTAACACACACCCATACAATGCGCACCACCCCGTGATGTATTTCTCACTCCTACTAGTGAATGTAATGTAACACACACCCATACAATGCGCACCACCCCGTGATGTTTTTCTCACTCCTACTACTGAATGTAATGTAACACACACCCATACAATGCGCACCAACCCGCGATGTTTTTCAGAAACCTATCCTACATTGCCATTGCGTATTCCCTGACCTCCGCATGCTGACCACCCCGGGGTGCTTTTCTCCATCCTACATTGCACTCACTGCCTATCCTAATTCAGACCCTCCGATTCACACCACCCCGTGATGTTTTTCTCACTCCTACCAGTGAATGTAATGTAACACACACCCATACAATGCGCACCACCCCGAGATGTTTTTCTCACTCCTACTAGTGAATGTAATGTAACACACACCCATACAATGCGCACCACCCCGTGATGTTTTTCTCACTCCTACTAGTGAATGTAATGTAACACACACCCATACAATACGCACCACCCCGTGATGTTTTTCTCACTCCAAATAGTGAATGTAATGTAACACACACCCATACAATGTGCACCACCCCGTGATGATTTTCAGAAACCTATCCTACATTGCCACTGCATGTTCCCTGACCTCCCCATGCTGACCACCCCGCGGTGCTTTACTCCATTCTACATTGCCACTCACTTCCTATCCTAATTCAGTCCCTCCGATTCACACCACCCCGTGATGTTTTTCTCACTCCTACTAGTGAATGTAATGTAACACACACCCATACAATGCTCACCACCCCGTGATGTTTTTCTCACTCCTACTAGTGAATATAATGTAACACACTCCCATACAATGCGCTCCACCCCGTGATGTTTTTCTCACTCCTACTAGTGAATATAATGCAACACACACCCATACAATGCGCACCACCCCGCGATGTTTTTCAGAAACCTATCCTATATTGCCACTGCATGTTCCCTGACCTCCCCATGCTGACCAGCCCGCGGTGCTTTTCTCCATCCTACATTGCCACTCACTGCCTATCCTAATTCAGACCCTCCGATTCACACCACCCCGTGATGTTTTTCTCACTCCTACTAGTGAATGTAATGTAACTCACACCCATATAATGCGTACCCCCGCGCTATATTTTTCAGAAAACTATCCTACATTGCCACTGCATGTTCCCTGACCTCTCCATGCTGACCACCCCGCGGTGCTTTTCTTCATCCTACATTGCCACTCACTGCCTATCCTAATTCAGACCCTCCGATTCACACCACCCCATGATGTTTTTCTCACTCCTACTAGTGAATGTAATGTAACACACACCCCTACAATGTGCACCACCCCGTGATGTTTTTCTCACTCCTACTAGTGAATATAATGTAACACACACCCATACAATGCACACCACCCCGCGATGTTTTTCAGAAAACTCTCCTACATTGCCACTGCATGTTCCCTGACCTCCACATGCTGACCAACCCGTGGTGCTTTTCTCCATCCTACATTGCCACTCACTGCCAATCCTAATTCAGACCCTCCGATTCACACCACCCTGTGCTGTTTTTCTCACTCCTACTAGGGAATGTAATGTAACACACACCCATACAATGCGCACCACCCCGTGATGTATTTCTCACTCCTACTACTGAATGTAATGTAACACACACCCATACAATGCCCACCACCCCGTGATGTTTTTCTCACTCCTACTACTGAATGTAATGTAACACACACCAATACAATGCGCACCACCCCGCGATGTTTTTCAAAAACCTATCCTACATTGCGACTGCATGTTCCCTGACCTCCCCTTGCTGACCTCCCCGCGGTGCTTTTCTCCATCCTACATTGCCACTCACTGCCTATCCTAATTCAGGCCCTCCGATTCACACCACCACGTGATGTTTTTCTCACTCCTAGTAGTGAATGTAATGTAACTCACACCCATACAATGCGCACCACCCCGTGATGTTTTTCTCACTCCTACTAGTGAATGTAATGTAACACACACCCATACAATGCGCACCACCCCGTGATGTTTTCTCACTCCTACTAGTGAATGTAATGTAACACACACCCATACAATGCGCACCACGCCGCGATGATTTTCAGAAACCTATCCTACATTGCCACTGCATGTTCCCTGACCTCCCCATGCTGACCACCCCGCGGTGCTTTACTCCATTCTACATTGCCACTCACTGCCTATCCTAATTCAGACCCTCCGATTCACACCACCCCATGATGTTTTTCTCACTCCTACTAGTGAATGTAATGTAACACACACCCATACAATGCGCACTACCCCGTGATGTTTTTCTCACTCCTACTAGTGAATGTAATGTAACACACACCCATACAATGCGCACCACCCCGTGATGTTTTTCTCACTCCTACTACTGAATGTAATGTAACACACACCCATACAATGCGCACCAACCCGCGATGTTTTTCAGAAACCTATCCTACATTGCCATTGCATATTCCCTGACCTCCGCATGCTGACCACCCCGGGGTGCTTTTCTCCATCCTACATTGCACTCACTGCCTATCCTAATTCAGACCCTCCGATTCACACCACCCCGTGATGTTTTTCTCACTCCTACCAGTGAATGTAATGTAACACACACCCATACAATGCGCACCACCCCGAGATGTTTTTCTCACTCCTACTAGTGAATGTAATGTAACACACACCCATACAATGCGCACCACCCCGCGATGTTTTTCAGAAACCTATCCTACATTGCCAGTGCATGTTCCCT